>NW_021319828.1:0-4184 GCF_001605985.2 Dendrobium catenatum | reverse complement strand
TAGGAGTAAGCATGCTTTATTATATTATTGTTATTTATATTTTAAAACTAATTTTCATTAATTTAACTAATTAATTTTGTATTTAAAAATAATTAATTATAATTATAATAATTAATTTAATTACAATACTTAATTATGTTTATTAATTAATAATAATTAATAAAATTAAAAATAAATAATTTTAATTAATTATAGATAATTTATATAATCATAATAATTAACTATTAATTAAAACTAATTTAATTAACTTTTAAATAATTGTTATTAAAAAAAATTAATATATAATTAAAATATTTAATTATAATTAATTATCAATTATAATTAATTACTCCTTTAAATAAGTATAATTAAAAGAAATATTTTTTAATTAATAATAATAATATATAATAATAAAAAAAAACAAAACCTCTCCCTCTCTCTATCTCTCTGTTTGACGGATTACGGGATTTGGCCGAAGAAGCATGCGAAAGGTTTTGCCTTTACAGCAAGCGAGCTCCTGTTCGTGCTCCCGATCCAACGGCCAGGGAATGCCGTCGAATGGGCAAAGCCGAACAACCATGAAGGAACCGGAGAAGTGTTTAATAGGGAGAAAGTTACCTTCAGGCAAGCGAGCTCCCGTTGTAGTTTCCGATCAAAATGACTTAACTTCCGATCCGGCTGGAAAGGAAAAGTCGTAGTAGCGGTGTCGAACAGCCACAAACGGAGCCGAAGGAGCGACGTCGACCAGCCACTGAGGCGCCTGGGGGAGCAAAGTCGAACGGCCAGGTAAGAGCCGAAGAAACTTCACAGTCCGGCGAGCACCTGCTCTTCCGTCCGATCAAAATGTTGTGACTTCCGAGCCGATGGCAAGGGAAAGTCGTCGAAGGATCGGCGTCGAGCAACGAAGAGGGAGCCGGTGATTTTACGGGATCTGACCGAGGAAGCAGGCGGAAGAGAGAAAGTGACCTTCACTGCTAGTGAGCTCCGACGCTTGCTTCCGATCAAACTGTCGTAACTTCCGTTCTTACAAGAAGTGGGAGTCGTAGAAGGAGCGAAGTCGAGCAGTGACGAGACGAGAGGGAGAGCGGGCGTGAGAGTGAGGGAGAGGCGATTGCGAGAGTCGTCCCGAGCGCCTCGTTTCCTCGTCATTTAACGACGAGCAGCGACGTGCAAAAGGTATTGCGAGATGCGACGTCGTCGTGCGAAATGCGGCGACGACGTGCGGAATTCGGCGCTCGAACGTGGCCGGACAGGTATGAGATTATTTTATTTTTTTTCTTTTTGTTTTATACAGCAGGTCAACAAACCTCCATAAAACACCTGATAACAACTCCTTTTGCTAGCTATGTCAAGTTCAATATCAACTCGAGAAAAAGAGCAAGTTGAGATATTGACGCAACTAAAATCAAAGTCTTGTAGTTGATAGTAAACTGACTTAAAACTAGTTTCAATTAAGTTTAAATTTGATATAGAATTGCCAATCCTTGCCACTCAATGAGCTGAATTCATTGGTTTTCAAACTTGGTGAACAATACATATGTTTTTTAATAACATGATCGCCTAGTTGCTAACCAAAATACCAGAATAAATCATATGAGCAAAACACTATCATTCACCACAACAGCAAAGAATCATTACATCTTCAGAACTTTATGTATGTTCTAGGATAAATTTAAGCTTCTTGTAAATAGATATACAATAACAAACAATTTATAATAATTATCTTTTTCTCAAATTAAAAATTAGAAAATTGTGCATTCTTATGTTAGTAGACTCCAGATTAACTGTCATGAATGACCAGAGTTCTTCAAGCGTTTATAAAGCCAGTTCGCAAAAAAACAAAGAAAAAAAGAATGAATCTTCAAGGTTTTCAAGCAACCTAAGAAAGAAAACCACAGTAAACCTTCATTGATACTAAAGGTAAGAATGGTAGAAGCAAATTACCTTTGTGAGATGGACAGCGTCCTGAAGTTGTTGTATTGCATCTTTCATGCTATCACCTTGAACGAGTATATCTTCAACAATGTCAAAAGCAATCTGTCAGAGGAATTAATCAGTTGGCTTTGTGAAAGTAGGTATCTTAAATATTTAAGGACGTCAGATCAACATATTGCAAACCTCACTTCTCTTCACATGAAGAGATAACATTTCGCTGAGTGCTTTGATACTCGAAAGAGAGCTACGTATCTGCACTGATGGCACATTAATAGATCACTAGAAGCATCCCTTTGGAATGGGATAAATAGTAGATAACTTACTTGCTCAACCAGATGACTCATTCTGACATTATTCTGCCAAGAAGTTTGCCGCAACAACATTGATTTCTGTAAAGAATAAAAAGGAAAAAAACGTGAATGTAAATAGAAAGCCTTCAAATGGACCATGATGCAAGTTCTCGGCACCAGATAAAATAGCAAGAAGAAGTTTAGCATTTTCCTAAGATGCAAAATAAGCAGGTCAGTAGCACATGAGGGTAACCACTAATTCTTCTTTCTCAGCTAAATGAAGGGATGGTTGGGTATTTAGTGCAAATGGTGAACTGGTTCATGTTTCGGCCGGATGTGTCAAGTCTTAAGTTGACCAATAAGCATGTTGCCTCAACCAATGAAGTTTGGGCTTGTGCATATTAGTGTGAATTTCCAACACCCTTATGACACAAGACATGCATGGGATAATAAACGGTGTGGTGGTATCATTAAGTGGAAAAGATATTATGGCCTTGGTAATGTGCTTTGAAGAAAAATATGACCCGCAAAGCATAAGGAAAAACCATTGTTATCATATCAAACATAGCCTTACGAGGAGTTATTTAGAAAATCCAAAGAGATGCACTTGAGGAGTTATTTAGAAATTTAAAAGAAACGATTAAAGTGTTGCTCCTTACGAATTTAAAGCTAGCACATAAAATTTGAATTAGGAATTTGAAAATATTAACTTGATTAGGCCAAAGAGATGCACTTGAGATTAACCAAAATAGTTCATTCAAAATCCAAGGGAATTAAATGCGAAGTACAAGTAACAAAACCCAACGTTTAACAACGAGAATTTCACCTTGGGGCCGTATCACTCAAAGATTGGTGGACTTTTGGAGGAGATAGAAGATCCAAGCGATGAAGGAAGTTACCACTAGAGAAAGGGCGCCGAAGAACCTCGTCGGAGGAAAAGTGGCCGGTGGGGAGGGATGACGTAGGTGGCCTTCGAGGCTCCAAGTGTGCTTTGAAAGTTGATGATCGTAGATGCTTGTAAGGATCGGGACGACTCTCTCCAAGTACTCTTCCACGGTGGTCTCGTCTTCAAATCCTACGTCGAAGCAAGGTGATCGTAGAATGTTGATGCTCCCGTCGGCGTTGAATACAAGACCCCACTCAAGCTCCGGGTCCGCCATACATGCTTGATGTTGGCAAAATTTTCAAAAGGAACGAACTTTGAGTGATGATGAAGGAGGAGCCTTGCGCCAAAAGAAGGGAGGAGGAGGTATGAGAGGCCGGCGGGATCTCCAAGGGGAAGGGGCGGCGGGTTCCAACAAGGAGAGGCTAGGGTTTGAAATTGCAATCCTAGTTAATTCCCTAATTAAATCTGAAATAAATTTCAGAATTAATGATGTTTGGAGGGAATTAAAATAGGATTTGAATTTGATTTCAAATAGGAGAGGGGCTATAATAGGAAACAACAAGGGGAAAGCCCATGAAAGGGGGCCGGCGGTCAATAGAGAGAGGGAGGGATTTGAAAACTTAAAACTGAAATAAGATTTCAGTTTTAAGTAAATTAGGAGGGAAAATTAATGTTGAATTAATTCCTAATTCAAGAGAAATCAATGCCTTAATGGAGCATTAATGGGGTTCCATCCAAGCATGTGGCCGGCGGCTTCTAGAAGGGGAATTTGGTGTGGGTGTAAGTGGGTGGCTTCTAAAATTGCATGCATGATGTTTGAAAAGGGTTAAAACAAAATCCATTTGAAATTAAAATTCGTCATGAAAACGAATTCAAAAACTTTCCTAATTTGAAAATTCTAAAATAGGAAAGATTTTGACATTCGAAATTCGAACTTCAAAATTTAGCTTCAAATGGAAGAGGAGATTGGGTCAATGGTTGGAAGGTTCCCGGCCGGATGGTGGTGGTAGGATGGCCGGCGGCTAAGGGGAGAGTTGAGGTGGGCGGGTTGGAGAGTAAGAGGGGAAATCGGGTATGGGGGATAGACCACGAGC
>NW_021319827.1:535199-541254 GCF_001605985.2 Dendrobium catenatum | reverse complement strand
TTATGAAATTCATCTTCGTATGGATTGTATCACATCACCAGCAAAACTCCTCCGACAAATGTCACCAAATCAGCTAACAAACACCTTCCAATAGCTCAAGAAGAAAGATACAAGTGTAGTGGAACTTGCGGAGAGAAGAAGAGGTTAGAAGCCCAAGATGAAATAGAGAGGAAGAAGAGAGAAATGGAACAAGCTCTCAAGCTTTTCCAAGGAAGAAGAAACCCTCAGATTTTGTAGAAACTTTGCTCAAATATTCAACAACCTTTTTATGTCTCAAAACATCTCCAATTTATAAGAGAAAGGGGGACAGCCAAACAAACCATTCAACCTCCAACCGGACCAATCAGGTAAGGGGAACTAGAAGGCCATAATTTATTCCAGAACAGCACCCGAAAAGGCCATACAGAAAACCGGGAAAAAGTAGCCACGTGGAAAGGAGCAGGCGTCTAGGGAATCGGGACAGATAGCCATGGGAACTGGAGTAGGCAACAAGGCAGGAAAAACCGAAGAGACAGAGAATGGAAAGAGACAAGAATCCACTCCACATAATGAGCTAACAAGTGGAATTACTTTTCATAATAATGAGCTAAAACATCAGCTCAAGCAATAATGAGCTAGAACTAAGTAGCTCCCATAAAACATAGCTCAAAACCAAACAACCAAGCCCAACCCGAGAGGCAACCAACAGCCCAAAGACCAAAAACCCAAGTAGCTAGCACACCCAAGGTTTGCCATGCCCAAGCACTACCTACTCATGATCATTGAATGTTTTCCAACATAGGATAGCATAAAAAATAAAAAAAATTTATAGCATTCGAATAATAATAAAAAAAATGAAAATAAATTGAAATTTGCATGCATCAAGTATGCAAGCAGGCAATGATCAGTAACATAAGAAAAAAGTTTATTAGGCACAAATCCATTGATTCACACCTTTAGATGGTGTTGATGGATTTTTACACGCACATATGTCTGACTTCCTGAACAATTTAGCTGATTGTTATGGAGTGCTAATGCTATATGATTCTATTCATTGATTGTTTGCTTCATTTAATTTTTCCAGACCGTTTTTTTGGCTGAGCTTAGACTACATTTATGAATATTAGAACTTGGAATGCTCCTGGATTAGGTTTCAAGGATTGTAGGTAATTTTTTGATGGTGTATATATTCAAGAAACAAAATTTGATTATTATTCTCTCAGCATTCTTAGATTTATTAGAGAAATTGATGTAGAACTAGATATGCAAATGAAGTTGAGTTGGAAATTACACGTCTTTGAACGGAGCTTAACAATTAATTAACTTACAATGAGCTTAAGCAATGACTTCAACATGCAAGGTGGGAAATCAAGTTTAAGCAAACAATCACTTGCTAATTGGAGGACCATCAAATAACATATTAATTAATAACATGCTCACGTTGTGTTTCAGAGAAAAAAATCCTAAGTTAACAAATATAGTAGTCACTACAAAGGCCCACCCACACAATGCTCTTGGTGTTGGCTAAGAGAATAAGCTTTCACAATTAAAATGATGTCACGATTGAGGAGGGATAAAACAGGTACAAGGGGGGAAGAGTTTACCCGTATGGAAGAATATACAAAGCCACGGCGAAGTCGTTGGGCTGCCTATGTGGAAAGGACAACCACAAACCCGTCTTGCATGCCAGGACAGTTTGGAAACTCTGGATAGCAACTAAGTGGGCGCCGAATCTTGGGACAACTAGTAGAAGGGCTGGAAAATGGACTGGTTATGTATTTCAGTAGCAGGCAACTTTGGGATGATTTGGGAGGGAAAACAACCAGCACTTATTATAAAGGAAATAACAATTAAGGAAGGTGGGCTATGGAAAGAGGGGGTGGGTGGGCGGCTAGCACTAATTGATTGGGGGATGATTTTGGGGCATTAGTGGAGTTTCCAACTGTAGTCTACTGATTAAGGAAAGATGAATTAAGTAGGATCTCCAATTAATATTCATATTAGCTGATTGGGATATTTTTCTAAACATAACGCGACAATTTAGGAAAAGACTTTAAGGCTTTAGGAGATTTCTAATTTAAATTCAGACTTTTCAAAATTAATGCTAGGCTAACTTAGGAAGAGGAATTAATCATGATCTCCAGTTAATATTCAGATTGGTTGATTGAGAAATCTTTCCAAACATAACCTAACAATTTATGGAAGGACTTCAATGCTTTTAGGAAGTTTCAAATATGAATTCAGACTTTCCAAAATTAACTTTAAGCTAATTTAGGAAAATGTTGGAGGATCAATTTGAAAGAGGTTGATGGGGATATCTTTCCAAACATAATCCCATTAATTTAGGGAAGGACTTCAAGGCCTTTAGGAGATTTCAAATATGAATTCAGACTTTCCAAAATTAAGACTAAGCTAATTTAGGAAAATGTTGGAGAATCAATTTGAAATTGTTGGGAAAAAAAGGAAAGTGGGGGTCATGAGGGTTTCGGCCATGGGCAAAAGAAGGTGTCTAGCGGTTTGGAGGATGAGATGGAGAGGTTGTGAATGGTCGGCCAAGGAGAGATACGGGGGTTATGGCTCGTCTAAGCTTGGCTATGAAGGGGTAGAGCTTGGTCAAGGCTAGGAGGAGAGGGGAGAGGAGCGGTTGGAGCTTTGGAAGGAGATGAAAGTGGCAGTAAGTTTAATGGGGGTGGAGGCGGAGATAAACCGTAAGCCCAAACGCTTCCTGCGGTTGACGAGTCTTACTTTGCCCTAACCTAGGGACTTCACATAAGCTTTCACAAGAACTCTCAAGGCTCTCAAACACACCAAGACACGAAGTGTAGAAAATTTCATTCATAATAATCATTATCCCTCCTAATGCGGAGGTGAGACCTATAAATAGCTAAAATACAAAAAAAAAAATCAATGACAAAAGTGCCCCATGGGGTCACATAAATCTACTCCCTCAAGTGAGGGTAAAAATAAAAAAATAAACATAATAAATCAAATTCAAATAAATGCTCAGAAATAGAGTAATCTGCTCGTAGCCGTAGCTCTCCGGCGCTTCCTCTGATAAACTTTACACGGCAGGATGTCCTCATGAGAATTTATATTAAGAATTGGACCTCTTTTAAATCTTCTAACAATTTTATGTATTCTCTGTGTTGTTTTTTTGCATATGCTTAACTTTACTATTAGTACATTTTCTTCTACTATTCACTTTTTCAAGAACCTTGAACATTTGATGTTATTTCCTCTACATGCAAGAGATGGTAATTCATTTTTGGAACACATTCTTGTGGACTCCTGAAATTCTCGCCATGAATCTACTTAGAGAGTATAGGTTTTCGGGTTCAATTCTCATAATGTAGGGTAGTTGTATATAAAACACTACTAAGATTTTATGATTTGGTTGTAGGTTCCTCGCAGGCGCAAGCCCCGTTGGTTAATTACTCATTCTGATGACGAGAGAGAATTTTCGATTGAGGCTAGTCGTTAGAAATTAAGTTCTTACCATATAGTAGTGGCAATTTGATTTAACAAATTGATTAGCTTGAATTGAAAGCGTACGATGGGAGAATGTGATGAACCCAATGAAAATTTCATGATTATGCCATCTCGTATTGTTATGGGCCTCGTCGACTTAGTTAGAGGAGATAGTTGACTCAACCTAACTAAAAGAATGTCAGCAACCATGATTTGCATCGTACAAGTGAACCTTATAGGCTTGGGTGGATGTTTGTCTAAAGGATACATTTAAGTTAGAATTTAGCTAATTGAGGGCTTTATGCCCTATCAAGTATGCTCTATGATTTAAAACTCAAGGGTTTTTAAGCCATGGGGCAAATTATAGGCTCTGGTCGATTTTGTAATTTAATGTCACTATTTTATAACAAAATCACTTAGAGGGCCTCGATCATATTCATTTACCTATAGTGCGATTTGGTGAGAAATTCATTACTTAGAGTATATGTGCTGTGCCCTTATTACCTTTTGAGGGTGAACATGGTGGCAATTTTAACAAGATATGGACCATTTATGAACCAAGGTTAATATTAAATTTATACCAATGAACAAGTGATTGTAGATGATGATTTTTTTTGTAAGTTTGTGGGCAATAAATTTTATAATTTTATAATTTCTTTGGGTTTTCATGTTTTTGTATGGATGTGTCTCGAAATGATTTGTATTAGGATTTGGGGGCATTTTAAAGTTGTAGTCCCTTCTGGTTGATATTAGCTTTTATCATAGCCATCATCAAAGTTTTGAACGCTTCCGTTTTTGTTACTTTTGACCTTATCAACTCTATTAATTTACTCGTAGAGGATCGAGTTAGATTTGAGTTCACTTTGTTTCTTGTTCATAGAAGTGGTTAGAAGACAATGAAACATTGGACAATTGTGATTCCCAAAGAGTACTTAGTAGATTCGAGCTAAGGGCCTGCTAAGTGCATGTTTGGTGAGCCTTCTTTCTTTCTTTCCTTTTAATTTCGACGATGGTTGGGATATAACCTTGTCCCGATTATCAAAGAAATATTTTAATAAAATTTAGCAATCGTCTTTACAAATTTTCCATGGAGCTAGGAAAACTATTGATGTAGAACGGAGGGGTTCAACCAAAAGAGGGGAAAAAGGGAAGGCGTCCACATACGTTGAATGTGTCCACATACGGTGAATGCGTCCACATACGATGAATGTGGGGTTAAGGAATTTCCAAACTTAAATTATTAAGATAAGGAAAGGGGAATTATGTTAGGTCTTTAATTAAATTCAAATTAGGAGAATTAAGGAAAGCCTCATAATATAGTTCATCCTACTTTAAGAAGGAATTTCAAATTCAAATTAATTTAAATGCGAGCCTTGGGCTCTTCCAAAAACTGACGGGTGATACGTTGCCCTTCTCCAAGTGACTTCAAGTTACGAGCCCGGACCCATCCTGCGGCTGGTGAAAACTCCGATTCCTTTTCATAGAAATCTCACTAACGTCCTCCCAAAAGAACATAAGTGCAAAACATAAATTTTTATTATAATTCCATCATGCCTAATATAAGAGAAGGGGCCTATATATATAGGCATCAAAAGAAACTAAAAGACAAATTTGACCATTGGGCTTACTTAAGACAAGACTCTTAAATAAAAAGGGTAAAAAAGGAAAATGACAAAATTAGATCAAAATACAATTAATAAATAAAACGGAGTGATCTCGGCCGTTGATCTTCGACTCTTCCTTTGAATATCGTCCACCGTCGGATGTCCGCATCACCTATCTAGGTTGACTTGCCAAAGTATGTAATCTACTTTAACATGCATTTGTAGACCATTCACATAATATGAATACCGTGAGAAAAGTCTAGAATAATCTGCTTCCATAGAAAGGTTTTTTTGACATGACACTATTCTAGAAGACTGACAGAGTAGTCACTTAGCAGACGAAGATTAAACTTGAATGTGCGAAAAATCTCCTAGCTGGAGCAGCCAAAAGTAAATATTTAATTATCGTGTGCGGATATGGAGCTGTCATACCAAAAATTCCAGCCTTTAAAAAAATGTAAGGTAGTGTTTGGCTTATGCGTAACAAAATACAAGCCATGCTGAAATAATAACAATCGACTGTCAGGTGGGTTCGCTTATTAGGAACTCTTTCCCGTAAAATGTCAACAAAAGACATAAAAAATGAGCATTAACATTTGGAGAAAATCAGAATGGAGCAAGTATGCCGCTACCATGGGCTCATAAAAAATGAATAGCATAGAGGTGTAGGTAAAGAAAAAGCTCAAGAACCTCGATGTCAACACAAAGAGGTGCTGGGAAGCACTAGCAAAGGTGGAAAGGAAGCCCCAAGAAGCCAGATGGAATAAGTTACACAAGGGATAGTGGAGATGGGACAATATAAAAGTCACCAACTACTCAGGATGAGTGATAGTAGAACTGGACGCGGAAGAGACATGCTAGGGTGCAGGGGTTAACACTCATAGTTGATAATGAGGGAGAACAAGTGTGATAACCGGTTCTTCCGGCCGGTTCAACCGAACCGGCCGGCCTGCCTTTTAAATACCGCGAACAGAATAGTTCGCGGAACAGAACAGTTCGCGCGA
>NW_021319827.1:465575-535099 GCF_001605985.2 Dendrobium catenatum | reverse complement strand
CAAATACCCATAAGGGCAAAAATGGAAAAACATAAAGTAAAAATAAACTACTACATAAGATGATGAAAATACAACTCATGCTCGTGGCTGTCGATCTCCGGCGTCGAAAATGCTGACGATGTCCTCATCAGACTCTCTCTAATATTGCCTGCCATTGGAGCAATTCCAACCTTTTCATGTATATACTCATTTCATTTTCTATCTCTAAGAGTAAAGCCACTCATCGACCTGAGCATCCTCATCTCTACAACACTTTAACTTAATTTGATGCTTTGCATTAAAGGCTAACATTCTTCAATATAAAGCATTGTAGGTCACACCATCATCTTATAAAATTTTCCCTTAAGTTTGAATGAGACTTTTATATCACACAACAAGCTCGATTCATTCCTCCACTTCAACCATCCAACTTGAATTCTACTAATAATATCCTCATTTTTTTCACTTTCATTTTGAACATAGACCCGAGATGTCTAAACGTTTACTCTTTTTAATTAATTGATCCCCCAAAGTTACAATCCCCCAACTAGATCTTTACTACTAAAATTACACTCATTGTATTCGATTTTATATCTACTCAAATGAAAATTTTCGGACTCTAACGTAGATTTCCATAATTTAAGTTTTTCTTCAACTCCCTCTCTAGTCTTATCAATTAGAATAGTATCATCAACAAAAAGCATACACCAGGGTACATACTCTTGCAAATGTCCAGTAAAAGCATCCATAACTAAAGCAAAAAGATAGGGGCTTAAAGCTGATCCTTAATGTGATCCTTAATGTATCCAACTGAAATAGGAAAATACTTGGTCAAACCACCTTGTGTTTGAACACAAGTAACAACCCTTTCATACATATCATTAATGACTTGAATATAAGCATTATTGACTCCTTCCTTTTCTTGAACTTTATCATATGCTTTCTCTAAATCAATAAATATCATATGAAGATCCTCCTTATTCTTTCTATACTTCTCCATCAAAATTCTCAATAATTGTATATCTTTGTAGTAGACCTACCGGGCATGAATGCAAATTAATTTTTAGAAACATTAGTATCACATCATAATCTATGCTCAATAACTCTCACATAGTTTTAATGCATGACACTTTAGCTTAATTCCTCTATAATTTATACACTTTTGTGCATCACCTTTATTCTTAAAAATAAAAATAAATACACTCATTCTCCACGTATCTGATATCATCTTTATCTTCAAATTAATATTAAAAAATTTCATAAGCTAAGAATTTCCTTTATCTCCTAAAAATTTCATAAGCTAAGAATTAATATTAAAAATAAATTGTGCATTTGAACATTCAATTACTGAATTTTGGTTTTTGATCGGTTCTTCTTGTATGCTGCTTACTCCAGCTGATTTAAGTTCGTTATGACTGGCTGAAATTCTGTTAATTATTTACTAATCATATGTGTATTTGTTTTGCATTTATATCAGGTCGGCATTCTAAAACGGGTATTGGAAGAAGTGGAAAAAGTTATGCGTGAGTTTAAGAGCATGCTTTATAAATCAATGGAAGATCCACAGCTTGATCTAGCTGAGGTAAGGTAATCCTAATCCTTACAAGTTTGGTATGTTCAACTAAGATGCATATTTGGAAGTCTGTATTGGGAAATATAAATCGATGATGTTGTTTTATTTCCTCGTTTTTGTTTCATGATTCATTTTAAGTGTAAAAATATGCTTTTGATGATGATTCTATTCTCTTTGATAACCTTATTGAATTTGGTATGTCGCAAAACTTCTTGATTCAACTCTTTTCAGATTTCTTGGTTCATCAACTATTACGAATTTTGTTTCTTTGTTTTTGCTTTCCTAAAAAGATTTGTACTATATTTGTCATGATCCAATCCTAAAGCTTGGAATACCAAGGCCATAATAGACGGTCAGACCAAAATTTTAAACATTATATCGTTATTTTCATCATGTAATCTTTCAATTCGAAAAGAGCTAACTAAACCACAACTTTTATTTATGAACAATTCATATAGTACACTACTTCTTTTCCTCTATATCTATAGAATACACATTTTCAACAAACAAACACATGACTTTAATATAATACCTCATTTCTGGTTATCTTTCTACTGCACATTAATTCTCTTCTTTTATCTATTTAGGCTAAAGGCAATTTTCTTGAAGATGGTTATCAACTCAAGAATGAGTTAAACAACTCAGTGACTAATTATATTTCTAAATCATAATAATTAAAAATTTACATACCAATATGCATGACAAACTTTGTAAGTAAATGAATAGAACTATTTTTCATAAACATTAAAAAAATGCTTTCGTAGCACTGGTAGAATAAGGAACTATTACCTTTTTCTATCATTTTCATATCATATGATATCTTATTTTATAATACTCATCACATAAGCCACCGTTTAAATGTATATTATTAAAACCCCATCTCAATCTTTTTGGAATCTAATCCTCGGCATTTCCGTTTACGTGCACTCGATAATACATAAACACTCGATAATACATTGTAACCCAATCAATACCGTAAGGAGGGAAACTCTATCATTCAACATGTATGTGTATTCACTCCTATATAATGTATTCAGTTACATTTCTCTCATCTTGTATTTATTTTAAGTAGTATCTCTTGCTTATCACATCATATCTTATTATTTAGTATTTAATTTGGCGATTTCATAAACTAGGAAAGAAAAATCACTTTGGACATTTGCAATATCAGTTTGGTATTGATCAAAACATTCTTTAATGCGAATAAGAAAACGTAAAATCAAAGTATTTGATTTAGAGGAAGCAAAAATAATTACTATAAAATAAATTATAATTTCCATATCCTTTCAGAAGCTTCCTCATTACTTGAATTTTGTTTCTTTTAAAGAGATACTATACCAGCAATATTGTATAAATGTTTTTTAATGCACCTCCAAGCTTTCTTTTTCATCATGCCCTTTTTATTGCTAAATTATGTTTTATTTTTATTTTTAAATATTTAAATTCTATTTTAGTCGCGTAAATCATAGTTAATTATGTAAGTTTATATTCTATTATTAAAATTGATTCCTTTACTCATTGAATTATACTTTAAATTCAAAAAATTTAGTAGAATATTTCCTGTAAGTTTTCAACTTTAGTTCATGCTTTAATTATTCCACCTTTTTTATTTTATATATATATTATATAATTTCTTAAGTTTTTGTCAATCATAAAATATGAATTAACTTTATGTTTTTAAATGATTTCCATCATATAATTATAGCAAATTTGAACTAAAATTCTCAATTTTTTTTTTATTTATCAATAAATCTCTCTTAAATTTTGAAAAATTGGAACCATAATTTCTCAAAATTTTTTTCTTAAAGTTTCATATATAAAATTTTCTCCTCCTCTTTTCCTTCCTCTAGGAATGGTAGAAGACCATACAAATAAGCTGAAATCCTAAAATTGAATTTAGGAAGCATATAGTGAGAAAAAAAAAACTTACCTTTGTTTGGGGATGGAAAGGAATAAAAATCTTAGCTTTTGGTCAACTTAGTGCATCTTCAAAGCTTCATAAATTGGTCGGGCTCGGCGCACTCTCGAATGCATATCTAGTGTGTTTGTCCCACTCACGACCCACGTATGGCTCACGTGTTTGGCTTCTCCCACTTCTGCTTAGCTTCGCTGTATCTCGCTATCTCCTTCTCTCATTCTCTCACTCTCTATTGTTCTCTATTTTGCACCTGCTCTATGGCTTTCTTGCTCTCTTTTATGGAAAGTAAGGTGATATGTCCTTGACTATTAATGTGCCTGTTTGGGTATATGTTGTATAATAAATTATATTTATAATTTTATTTATCTAACAACAATCTTATTTTTTAAATAATTTTTATTTAATCATATTAGTTTACTAAACATTATTTCCATTTTATTTAGTTCATTTTAAATTTAGGGCATTACAATATTTACTAGGATTTCCTGCTAACCCATGCCTTCTGAACTTTTACCATTGTTTGAGGTATTCTACACATACCTGGAATCACACTCTCTTGGGACTTCCTTATCTTGCTATCGAATTCAGTGATTTTGGCTACCTTATGATCGTATTATTCTCTGTTGCTTTTTTATGATGTTTCCTAAAATGTTTGCTGGATTGGTTGTGTGTTAATGCTCTACACCATTGCCTTAAAGTTTTCCTAAGGAAACTTGTTTTCTAGCTGTTCTCGTATATTGCTCTATTCCGAAATTGGCAATATTATGGCTCTATAAGTCTTTTTGCTTGGAAACTGAATTTGAAAATTGCAACAATTGGCTGGATGTGGGAGGATTTTGAGATATTTGTTATTTTGAATTTTTGACCCGTGAGGCATATAAAAATAAATGAACATTGAGTATTGCATAAGAATTTCAGTTTGCTTCAATTCTTATGTGCGTTGGTTATTTGAGCACTTCTTCTGTGTTAATGACTATTTTCGGGAGCAAGTCATATTTTACTAGTGTGAGGTTTGGTTCTTTCTTTAGGTAGTTTCTATTTTTGTTCTTATTTTAGTTTTTTTAGCTGCTAATTTTTGTGTATATTATTGAAATTTTGTCAAGTGTGATATGTACCATAATTTTTTAGTAGTGCGAACTTAGTTGTTAGTGCAATTTTATGTTCGTTCACTATTTTTCTTGTGGATTTTAAGTTTTGGGTATTATTTAATTATCATTTAAAATAAAATAAATGTTTTTGTTATTTTATATTACTAGTGATTGATTTTTGCTAAGGTGCTAGTCCCTTGATGATTGTGGGTTCTCATTTTGCATCTTTTTTTAGTTTGCATTTGTGATCCTAGAACCTTATCTATTATACATCAGTTTTTTTCAGAACTACGTTGCACTCTAAAGCAGTACATAATATTTTGGTCAATTGAAAAAGTTTATAATGTAATTTAAAAAAATTAAGTATGATTTTAGATGGAAATAACATAGCTATTTGGAGGATCAAATAAAGTCTGGAAAAATAGTTACCTGATGATATTCCAATAGAGATGTGAAAACTCTTAGGAAATGAAGGAATTTATTGGCTTACAAAAATTTTCAATATTATTTTGAAGACTAAAAAGATGCCAGATGAGTGGAGTGTTGATTCTTATTTTTAAGAATAAAGGTGATGCACAAGAGTATGTAAATTATAGAGGAATTAAGTTAATGTGTTTTACATTATAACTATTGGAGAGAGTGATTGTGATGTGAAACGTGTAGGAGTTACTTGAGAAATTATAATAATCAATTGAACAAAACGTGCCAATATAGAATTATTGCTTGCAATAAAGATAGATTTCAAAATTCAAAATTTTAAACTTGCTTAGGCAGAGAAGTGCTATTGAGATTAGCCAAACAACTTAATCAAAAATCCAAAATAATAGTAAATGTTACATGCTCATAACAAAACCCAACAATTAACAACGTGAGGTTCACCTTGAGTACCTTCTCACTCAATCACTCTTAGGCTTTAGCGGAGAAAGTGAACCATACGAAGAAGGATATTACCACTAGGAAGACGGCGCCGAGGACCTTCGTTGACGGAGCGGTAGCCGACGGTGGAGGAAGTGGTGGATGTCTGTGCGATTATCCAACGACCTGGTGGAAGGTGCTCTTCAATTGACAATGTTAGTTGGTATATGATGCGGTCGATGTATCCTTCAATAGTTTCGTCGTTGCCAAAGAAGATGTCAAAGAACGGGGAACCAAGGATATTTGTCCTTCCTTGCTTGTTGAATAAAAATATGTGGTCGGTCTCAGGATCGGCCATGCACCAATGATGAGATTGGGAGAGGAAGTCGTCTTCTTCTCTTGGCGTCAAATATCATGAACAAACTAGGGTTTCCCAAGAGAGGGGATGCAAGAGAAAGGGGGCGGCCAAGGTGGGGAGAAGGGGAGGGGCGGTTTGGGTGGGGGCTTGGAATAGGTTAGAAGAGGGGAGAGGGAAATTTATCAAAAATCTGAAATTAATTTCAGATTTTTTTTTTTAAAGTGGATTTGGTGGGATTTAATTTGAATTTTGAATTCAAGTTAAAGTGGGATTGGGAGTTTTAATGGGAATTAATGGGGAAGCATTAATTGAGATTTTGAATTGGATTGGAGAGAGAAAGCATGGGTAAAGGGGGGCCGGCCATGTGGAGAGCAAAGGAGGGAAAATATTTTAAGCAAGAGGACAAAACCTTAAATCCGAAATTAAATTCAGATTTATGTATTAATGAGGAAGGGATGAATTTGAATTTCAAATTCAAACAAGGCTTGAATCTTAAATGGACATTAAATGGGGGAAACCCATGTATGGCCGACGGCTTGCATAGGGGAGGAGGGAGGGGAGAGAAATTAATGCCACTTAATGCCTTAAACCCATTTAAGCAATGGAATAAGAAATCCAATTTAATTAAAAAATTAAATTAGATTTGAATCGAAAAAACTTTCCTAATTTGGCGTGGATAATTTAGGAAAGTATTTTAAATTCAAATTTGAATTTCAAATTGAATGATGGCTTTCCAACATCATGTAAGCCAAATTAGGTAGGTCTTAATGGTGATTAAGCTAACATTAATTGGTGGAAAGAAAGAGGGCCGCGGGGGCGGGCGGTGGGAGGAAAGATGGAGGAGGCGGGTGGTGGGGTTATCGGTTTGAAGGAGGGGAGATGGATGCCGACGGTATGCGGAAGAATGGAGTGGGGTGTAAGGGAGAAGAAGAAGACAACGAACCGCGAACCAAGGAATCCACCACGGTTGACGGGTATTACGTTCACCCACCTAGGGTCTCTTCTCTCATGAACTCACTTAGAGATCAAGTAAGAAAACTATTTCATTTCAATATTCATCATCCCCTTACAATAGATGGGGCCTCAATATATAGGCCTGAAATAAAATAAAGAAAAGACACAAATGCCCCTTGGGCTACAACTCCCATAGAATCAAATAAAAGGGTACAAACGGAACTAGCAAACAAACATAAAATATAAATGTATCAAAAATAGAGGTGCTGAATCATAGCCGTTGATCTACGATTTCATCGCCGGTACACGTGTTTGAATCTCTGAACGATGTCCTCATCATATTGAGCATAGGTTATGACGTGATACTAATGTTTCTTAGAATCGATTTGGATTCATGCCGGGTAGATCTACTATGGAAGCTGTACATTTATTGAGAGGTTTGATGGAGAAGTATAGAGAGTTCAAAGAGGATCTTCGTATAATATTTATAGATTTATAGAAAGCATATGATAAAGTTCCAAGAGAAGTGTTCAGGAGTTCTAGAAAAGAAATGAGTTAATAATGCTTATATTCAAGTCATTAAAGATATGTATGCAGGAGCAATTACTTGTGTTCAAATACAAGGTGGTTTGGCCAAGAATTTTCCTATTTCAGTTGGATTACATTAATGATTAGCTTTAAGTCCATATCTTTTTGCTTTAATTATGGATGTTCTTGCTAGACATTTATAAGAGGATGCTACATGGTGTTTGCTTTTTGCTGATGATATTCTTCTTGTTGATAAGACTAGAGAGGGAGTTGAAGGAAACTTGAAGTATGGAGGTCAATCTTAGAGTCTAAATATTTTCGTTTGAGTAGATCTAAAACTGAATACATGTAGTTTAATTTTAGTAGTAATAGATCTAGTGGGGATATTATGACTTTGGGCGATCAAGTTATTAATAAGAGTACATATTTTATATATCTTGGGTCAAAGTGATGGTGAAATAGATGGGGATATTATTAGTACAATTCAAGTTGGGTGATTGAAGTGGAGGAATGCATCGGGCTTATTGTGTGGTAGAAAAGTACCCCTCAAACTTAAGAGAAAATTCGAGAAGATGGTGTGAGACCTACAATGATTTATGGCACATAATGTTGGCCATTAAAAGAGAAGTATGCTGTAGAGATGAGGATGCTCAGGTGGATGAGTTTCTTCACTCTTAGAGACATAATGCGAAACAAGCATGTGCGTGAAAAGGTTTGAGTATGTCCAGTGGCAGATAAGATCAGATAGAGTCTCCTTAAATGATTTGGACAGATAAAATGTCAGCCTTTTGATGACCCTGTTGGGAGATTAGATGTATTGGATTTTGCCCCATCTTAAGAAAGATAGAGGTAGAACTAAAAAGGCGTGACTAGAAAATATTAAAAATGATATTTTTTTATTAAATTTAAATGAGAATTTGGCTCTTAGCATGACACAATGGAGAAAAAAGATTCATGAAGCAGATCCCTCATAGTGTATAAAGGCTTGATGTTGTTGTTGTAGTAGTGGTGATTGATTTTTGTTAAAGTGAAGGGTTGTAATACGCGGATTGTATTTTTTGCGTGTTTTCATTTTTATCTCATTTTAAGTTGCATTGATAACTTTAAATTCGTAACTATCCAACATCAAATATTCTAGGGAGTACTAAAATATTCTTGTTTCCCTTTGCGAATTGCTATTAAATTTTAACTCATATTTTTTGTCATTTTGGTCCAAAGTTATATATGGAAATAAGTGATGTCTAGCCCTAGGCGAATGATGTTGTAAATGATAAAATGTTTTTTTTTGTTTATTGCATTATAAATTGCAATAAAATATTAGGAATGACCAAAAAAGAATTGGTTAGAAAATATTAGGAATGACCTTTCTTTATTAGATTTAAACGAGAATTTGACCTTTAATAGGACACAGTGGAGAAAAAGGATTCATGTAGCCGACCCCACGTAGTGGGATAAAGGCTTGATGTTGTTGTTGTTGCATTATAAATTGCACGTCAAGTAAATAGGCATGTGATGTTTTATCATATTACCTGATTACCGTACTCTTTTACTGTCTCCTATTTTATATGACTGAAAAGTTCCTTAAATAAGTTTTGTTTTGTTCATATGTTTTGTCTAGCTTGAAAATACAGTGCGGTTATTGATAGAGTTAGAACCTGATTCAGATCCGGTGTGGCATTATCTCAACATTCAGGCATGTTCCCTGAACTTATTCAACAAGCTGTCTTGTGAATGAACAAATTGGTTTATTTTGCATTTCAAGTTTGCAAATTTTTTGTAATGCTCATAATTTCATAAATTTTTCATAATGTTTTTTCCAGAATCATAGGGTGCGCGGATTATTTGAAAAATGCACCATTGATTATGAAGCTCAGATGGAACTCTTGCATAATGAGATTCAAGAGAGAGCACAATCTGATGCAAGATGGAGGCAGATTCAACAGGAATCAAACAAGTGTGTAAGTTTTATAGCGCAATACATTTAGGTTTACTGATAAGTACAAAATGAGTAAAGTTCATCACTTGTAATTACATGTAGAGCCATATTATTAAGATCGGTTAAAAACTGTCAATTTTTGATATAAATGATTCTGTATCTAATTTTTTGGTGACTGTAGGATGAATTACTTCATACATGTGAACTCACTTAGGGATGTTATACATTCTGAGGGTTTTTAAAGTAAAATGATATTGTTCTCATTCACATTATGTGCTTTCTTTTATAAATAACCCCCAAGAAATTGATCTCGTTGTTTTATTTTTAATGCCAGTTAGGTGTTGATTCCTCTGAATGGGACTCTTTAGCAGTAGACTCGCAACAGCTGTATATGACAGGCGAAGAAGTTGATGCTTTAAGAGGAAGGTATATTAGTAGGTTAACTGCTGTACTCATCCATCATATTCCAGCATTCTGGAGGCTAGCTTTGTCTGTGTTCAGTGGAAAATTTGCAAAGGTACCTCCATGAAAGTTTAATGTTTTTTTTATTGAAAGACCATCTTAGATTTGTTTCCGCCATCGTAGCTTAATAAATCATGGAAAAGAATTACGAGTTTGTCCGTTGGTAGTATGGACTATAAATGAAGAGAAATCTTGACAAAATGTATCCTTTTATTTGAAAATTTTATTTTCTTGATTGTAGGAAGAACACAATACAAGTTAGCTAGTTTAGCCTGGAAAATATTAGATTTTTATAAACTAATCAAAAGAAGTCGAATTGAGCTATCTAGAAAGTTAACTAGGCCTTTTTTCAGGTCTTTTTAAAATAATCTTTATTTTTGGGCAACTTTTTCTTATTTTTATTAAGTTTAATAATCCACTTTGACAATAATAGGTTTGAATTTAAATATTTTTATTGGATTATATTTGATATTTAGAGAGGATTGGATTTGAATTTTTATCAATTTGTTAGTTTTGTTATTAGAACTCAATTTTTATATATTGTGATAGATGGCTTCAAATTGAATAGGCTATTTTGATGAGTGGAATGTATGATGTGAGGCCAATTTAGTGTTCTTCCTTTTATCTTAGTTGTATATGGAGTTCATTCTTCACCCCCCTTCAATCACTTTCTATTATTAACTTGTACTTCTGAAGTGCAAAAGCTTTCTCTTCTATGGAAGAATGAAATCCTTAGTTTATTTGGAAATGAGTGATTGTGGGGGCTAGACCCATTTTATCTTTACTGTAATGGCTATAAGTCAGCTGTACTCAGTTATTACGATTATTTGCACAGACCTTGTTCAAGGGTGTTCTGCTGAAGCCTTAGCAAAGGTTAACGTAGTTTAGCGTTATGATTGGAGTTTGTTATTAAAAAATCAGCAACTAAATCATGCTGCTTTTATAAAAAACTATGCAAACTTAAGTTCAACGCTTTACAATTACCATGTAATTTAAAAGCTTAAGCATTCAAATAACCCATGTTATAATAATGCCTCGAGTGTATCAATATCTTAGCACAACCTGAATTATGCAATGAAAGCACTATTTATAACTATAATTTGTTTACATTATGTCCTAAAATATTGACTTGTTGGGAGAAAAAAATGGCTATGTCCAATGGCTTACGTTTTGTTTGAAAATTTTGACTTTTTGGGAGAAAAATGGCTATGAACCACTATAATTTATTGAACTTATAGGATGTCTAAATCGAACTGAAATTTGAATGGTTATCGAACATATCAGACTTAAATTATATGCACACACTCTTGATCCACAACCAAACTCACATACTTGTATAGAATCATCCCTAATAAAATTGACGTCCTTTAAAAATGTGTCTACACACGCACACAACAAAAAAATTTTGTAAATACAAATGGAAAGATAGGTTGTCGTAAGTAAAACTTAGAGATCAGAAGTTTTTAGCTTTTATATTTTTGGTTTGCTCATGAAGAATCTGAAAAACTTGACCAACTATGAATTTGCGCTTTGGACCCCACTTTTGAAAGGCATATCTAAAATCGGAGTTATTGATTCTTTTTGGAGTATCCTTAGAATTTAGATATTTAATTTCACAGCAATTTAAAAATATCACATTTTCTAAACCCTTCATTTTTGAAGTGTTTCATTTGGTATGTATGAGCTTACTATTACATAATAGAGACTTGATATGCTAGAGTTATAATATAAAAAAAATCTTATGTCACCAAAATTTTAGTTTAATGCTCGAAATTTGAAAGGATACTCTTGGATTAGATTCTCGAACATTGATTGAATTCTTGCCTGGCTCAAGTTTTTTTGTTTTTTTGCAACTTAAAAAAGTTGTAGTAGTTCTTGATATTATTTAAAAAAAGTATTTCTATTTAGGTGTGCTCGATGGGCATTAGAAACCTAGAATGTCTTGGGTTATTACATATGAGTTCCAGCCAACGACATTGCACCATCTTTCAGAGCTACTTGCCCATGATGTTTTCATTAATTATTGCTGCATGTTATTTTTGGCTTTGAACAGATTTGATATAGTGAACATTCTAATCTTAGCTTATGCTTTGGACTTAAATTCCTGGAATGCTTTTGGTAAAACACAAATGGCCATTTTACATTCCTTTTCCTATACTTCGTTAGAGCAATTGACGTAAAAACTTGAAAATATCTTTCAGAGATTTATAGCTTTTGGCTTGGTCTTTTCTATGAATTTCTGAAGTTTTGATGGCGCAGGGCACTGCAAGCAGTGTTCATGTTGATTCTGACCTAAATGCCAAACACACGCAAAGGAGTGAAGATAAAGCCACTGATGTGAAATTTTCAAGTCATTCTCTTGAGGAAGTTACTACTATGGTTCATGGTACCATAAATGCTTATGAAGTCAAGGTAAGTGTGTCAAAATAGTCTTTGGCTTATTTGAATGGGGTCATTTACTCTCAAACTACAAATTAACTCTATTTAGTCCATCCTCAAATATGATCCAAAATAGTCCCTTTACTGGATTATTTTGGATGAAATTTGAAGAGTCAAGGTACTATTTTAGATCATATTTGAAGATTTAAGGGATTAAATTGAAAATATTATATAGCTTGGAACTAAAATGTCTCCACATAAATAGTCTAGGGACCATTTTGACCTCTCTCTCTCTCTTTAAATATATATTATTTCATTTTGTCTTTTTATGTTGATTATGAAGTTTTGTGTGCTTCATGTGTTCTTCAATATTGGTTGAAAGAACTCTTCTTTTCTAATTAAATATTCAACTATGCTAGAAATGTTTGTCATGCTAATATTGAGTGTTTGCAAGAGATAAATGCTTGAGAGGTGACATTTGAGGCCATTACTATGATGTCTTGTTCATATGTTATGCGTTTGTGATGCTTTTTATCTCATCAGTGAGGGGAAGAAATGTAAATTTATATGACTAAAAGTAAAATATATAAAATATTCTTCTCTTCATCTAGAGTTTTCATGGTTAAGAGTGCGGCCTTGGAGCAATGATATTTGCCTCCATGAGAATGTGGAGATTACATTTTCAAATCACCTGACAATTATGGCGGGCCATCTGTGGACTTCAAGATCCTAGTTTTGTTAAGTCTGTCATTTGCTTTATTTATGCCATTTTGTCTTCATTTTAATTCGATATTATCTTAACTATTCTAGCTTATATTGTATGACGAGTTTATTTGCTCTCATGGTTGGCTGAAACTCCCTTCCCTCTTCTCCTCCGATTTCTCATTCTTTGGATTCATTACCCCTTCCCACTTAGCTGATCTTCTCATTCATTCGTTAGCTTACATTCTCAGGAGTGTTGCTTGCTTTTTCTCTGTCTGCTTGAATATCTCCTCTTATTCAGTGCTTTTTCAAAAATTTTGCTTCTCATGGAGTTCACCTGCTTCAGCTACTGTGTGATTAAAAAACCTTTATGCATTATGTATAGAGGGATAAGGCTTCATTCTTCAGTTAGAATCTACACCCTGCATTTGCCAGAGCCTCATATGTTGGGTATACTCTTTTAGGCCAGTTATTGAAGATTACTTGATCTTTACATCACTAAGATGTAGTTTTGAGTAAATGTTTTAAGAGAAAGCCATAACGGTTGTGTGGAATGGTGGATTTTGTTTTAATGGTCTAGTTAACATTATAGCTATCATCTGATTTCATAAATTTTATTTATAATTTTATATCCTAATGTAAGTGGCCTTATGGTTTTATGCACTTTTGGTGGCTTAAACAAATGTGTATTTTTTCATGGCAGATTATGCGGATCAAACATTTCTCTTTGCCAAGTCATTTCACACTTGTTTAATATTTGAGTAAAAGGTCAAAATTGTCCCTGGACAATTTATATGGGGCTGTTTTAGTTCTAGACTATCTAATGTGTGTAATTTAGTCTCTTGTCAAAAATATGATCCAAAATAGTTCATTGACTGTTCAAATCTGATTCGAAATAGTTCAATATAGGAACTATTTTGGACATTTTGAGGTCAGAGACTAAAATAGCCCCATAAAAATTGTCCAGGGACCATTTTGACATTTTTTTCTTTTATATTCTTATTATCTTCATAGGTTGATTACCTATCTTATTTTTCAATATGCTTCTGGTTTTGTTTTGTTTTATTGTGTTCTATTTATGCACTGATGCTGTAAAAACATTTGTTTATTGAATTTTTTTTGATAGACGCATTAATAAGGCTTTTCTTTCTATTAACGGTTGCTCTATGATCATCTTGTTTAATGTGCAATCTGTTTATTCTTGAAATTGTGCTTACCATAGATTCCATTTCTTTCTTCCTTGTGACTAGACAAAATAAGCTTGCCAAAATGTTTTTGTAAGGCAGGTCCACAATACGTTTCGTGAATTCGAAGAATCAAATATTCTTAGACCATACATGAGTGATGCTATCAAAGAAATTGCCAAAGCATGTCAGGCTCTTGAAGGAAAAGAGTTTTCCCCTTCAATTGCAAGTATGTACCATTTTTTTTGTTATTTGCAAATTATTTTCAGTTTTATATTCCTAAATATAATTTGGTTATTATGTACTTTCCAGTTAAGACTTTGCGAGCCCTTCATTTCGAAATTACAAAGGTTCATGTTTTTAGACTTTGCTCATGGATGCGAGTGGCAAGCGAGGAGATAGCCAAAGAAGAAATGTGGATTCCATTATCCACTCTGGAGAGGAACAAATCTCCATATGCCATTTCATACCTGCCTATAGCATTTCGAGAAATGATAAGTTCAGCGATGGATCGAATACAAGCGTAAGTTCTTTATTTAATTTCACATTATTGTTTCAAATTTTTTGTTTTGTAAAAGGAATGGATCTACATACTTATAGGACTTGAGGATCAAAACAACACACAACAATACAAAAAACAACAATTTACTCCAAATAGATCCAAAAATAACACAAAGAGAGCTGTTTTTACTAATTTCCAAACAAAGCAAGACAAGATACAAGTTGATTCATTGTTCAAGAGGTGAATCGTCTCTCCCACAATTCCTAGCAGCTACTAGGAACCCAAAACCTCACAAAAACTGCTGCATAAATTCCAAACATAACATAAAAAACCCCAAGCCACTATAATCTTTCCCCTTAAACAGCTCAAAATCCCCCTAATAAATGCCCCTTACATCTTTCCCAAAGAGTCCCCTCTTTCCCAAAGAGTTTCCTCCCAAAGCCTCTTCTCCTATAGGTGATAAAAGAGGTCCAGGGCCCCACCTGGGCAGCGGGACTGCTGCTTCTACCTGTATGACCTACATATTTCATACCTGCCAATTTGAGTCTGGAGCAGCAGCAAAAAACAACGCAGGCACATGCTAGAACCGTGAATGCATGTAAAACATGCACGTGGCGAGCGAGAAATTTTTGTGTCCGGACACCGAACGCGTCTAGAGAACAATAACAACGGGTCACGTCACCTGGAGCTCAGTACCGAGCACTTAGTATTGCTCGGTATACGTCCGGATTTCTGATTTTTTGTCCGAACGTAATAACTTTTCTGGGCACCTTGTAGAGATAGTAGATGGAGGAAAGGCATGCAGAGAATTGTGTGGTATTACTGTTAGGAGTCGTGATGATACATGCACTTAGCTTGGGTACCGCAACTGGAGATGGATAGAGCGCTCTATCTCCATTCGATCATTTTTGTAATCTTCTGTTAGCTTAAGGTGTCGGATCATTATTCTCGACCGAGTTATATTGATGAATGCTTTTTTGATATTCATTTAGACTGTTAATATTACTTTATGGTAAATATGGTGATTGCAAGTTTTGATTAGATAGTAAATGTATGCTTTTAGTTCAATATTTATTTTTGAACTCTTAAAATTAGTTCATAAATTACTATGGTTTCTATTTATTGTTGTGTTGAAGGTATTGTGAATTTCAAATGGCATTAGCATATCTATGCTTTTTTTTTTTTTAAATCAATATTTTTTTTGGGTGCTTCTAGCATGATTCATAATCTAACAACAGAGGTGAACAAGTCGGATGACATGTTAGACCATGTTCAAGAAATTCAAGATTCTGTTAGAATTGGGTTCTTGAACTGCTTCCTGGACTTTGCTGGTATGACGATATAACGAGTTTGACTAACTTTGACTTCATTTGTTTAATTAGCTTTCATTTTAAATATTATCTGGTTGTGCAAGTCATCAGGTTATCTTGAACGAATTGGAACTGAAGTATGTCAAGCAAGTTCAAATAAAGAAGATGGTCATTTACAGAATGGTTTTTTGTATGGATATGAAGGAGAATTACATGGGCTTCATTCGGGTGTTGCTATTGCTGATCCCCACAGAAGGTTGTTAGTAGTTTTAAGTAACATCGGGTATTGCAAAGATGAACTTGCTCGTGGGTTGTATACAAAATACATGCACATATGGATGACATACAGGTATCTTTTTTTTTTTCTATATTTAATCAAATAGGCTATAGAGTAATCAGAATGAAATGCACGGCTTGTTCCTCGATGTAAACATTCCCTGCAAAGTTTGACAGGCACTATATCTGCTAAATGACAAAAAATGCTTGAGTTCACACAAATGCCAATAGGACCTTTTACATGATGTGAAATTTTCTTTTTGAAGCACATAACCCATTGGATGTGCAGTGTAAATTCAAAAGCGTGGACCCACTCACAAGATCTATAGGGATGATTTTATTTTTTTCCTTTCCAAGCATCTAACCCCATTGAAGTGCAAAACACATTCAAACAAATTCAATGATGATGCATCTCTCCTTTTGCTTTGTGCAACTTTTATGATTGTTAACAAATTTCTGTTGTTTTTATTTGTAACCCACATGCTAGGCATCCATCATCATCACCCTTATCATCATCATTATTTGCCTTTTTCCCAACTATGTGGGTTGCTAGTATCCTTGACATCTAAATTCAAGAAACGATCATATAAAGGGAGTACCTTGTGCTTGCTCCTACCATTATGGTGTCTTGGAAGGGGGTTAATGCATGGAGCCTTACGCCTGCATTCGTAGATAGATTGATTTTGTGGCTCAAACCTAGGGCCACCAGATTACACTAGAGGCAATGTAATTACTGGTCCAGTTCCACCCTCTAAGTACAATCATTATTTATTATTTATCTATAGTACTGATATTATTATTTGCATCCATTATATCCATGCATGTATGCAAACTTATTGATGTAGGCAGCCTATCCAAACTTAAAAGTTTAGTGTTCTATTGAAATATCCACCTTTGAACCTGTATGTGCTTTGCACTCAATTGATTGTGGAGTTTACAAACCCACCTTAACATTCAACCATTACTATTATTTATGATTGTAGCCTAGTTATTATCAATTTTTTTACTTCTATTGTTGTTATGGTATACCTTCTATTCTCTTCAATAACCTCTATCTGAATTTAGCATTCTAAATATCTAGTGTGCCCGCTTATTTTATCCTATGTAGGGAAAGGAATGAACAAAATACTGATGTTCGTGATCTAGTTTCGTCATTTTCTGCACTTGAGGAGAAAGTTCTTGAGAATTACACATATGCAAAGGTATGATGCAGCATTTTATTTTAACGGTTTCTTGGAAGTTTTAACTGTTGATGCATCTTATAATATTTGTTGCATTGAAGGTGTATTAAATCATTACGTTGAAGGTTCTTCTTTCTTTCCTTTTCTTCTTTTCCTTTTCTTCTTCGACTTCAGAGGTCGATTACGAGATGGATGAATAGGGATATATATATATATATATATATATATATATATTGAAATGATCAAAATGTTATATAGAATTTAATAAAAATGGTTATGATAAAATTTAAGATATGTGATGGGTTATTTATTCTTCGGTGAAAAAATTTATTGTACCTTAAAAATTTGGTGTTACATAGGGACCCTCTTATAGTGATGTCAATACTCTTGTTAATCTGTATATATTATGGATTGTTAGTTCCTAGGAATTTGTTTTTTTTAGAACATTTAGTCTACTGCTGTTTCTATCTTTTGTTATGCATGCATATGCATATATATAATTGTTTAATTTTTCAGTTCATGCAAAATATTAAATTGTTCTGATTCATTCTGCTCTTTTTGACCAGTCAAACTTGATAAGGACTGCTGCTTTGAACTATCTACTAGATTCTGGTATTCAATGGGGATCTGCACCTTCAGTTAAGGTATGAGATAATAATGCGCATGTTGATCTTCTTATCCTGTTTATTTGCTAAAATTTGTTCTGAATTGTTAATGAGGTCATGGGTGCTAAATGTTTCAGGGAATTCGGGATGCTACCATTGAATTAATACAGAGTTTAGTTGCTGTGCATGCAGAGGTACTCACTGATTCTGTCTGTTATTTTAAAAGAAATTTATATTTTTCACTATATTTTTGAGGTTCTTGTTTGTGTTATATGAATATTCTGTAGAACTTATTCTTTCAAAAAAGGTACTAAAATAATAAGCCAGAATAATTACGTTGCAACCTGCAATGCTTTTTGGTGCAAGCATAATATTAAGTTAAGTGTTGCAGAGATGTGAATACTCTGGTGGATGAGGAGAAATTATTGTGTACGTAATCCGAACGCGTTCGGATGCTGAGTATTTACTGCTTATTTGTTGCGTATTTTTTTATACAAAATTTTTTTGTGCCAAAAAATAACAAATAAATAATACTCACTAAATACTCACTAAATACACAGTAAATACGCAAAAAATATGTAGAAAAAATTAAATACACAAAAAATACGCAACAAATAAGCAGTAAATACGCAGCATCCGAACCTATCCCTGCGTTCGGACTGCGTACACAATAATTTCTCGTGGATGAGTGGCTTTACTCTTAGAGATAGGATAGGAAATGAGTATATACGTGAAAATGTTGGAATAGCACTAGTGGAAGATAAGATTAGAGAGAGTCGCCTTATATGGTCTGATCACTGTTAGGAAATTAGATGTATTAGATTTGACTTATGTTAAGAAAAGTTGATGTAGAGCTAAAAAGATTTGATTAACCTCACACACTTTAGATGAACCTTAATTGTTGCGATTTGCAAATAGGGGTATGGAGAGGTGCATATAAGAAAATTTCATGCTAAATTTCATCCTAATTTCTGCTTCAGCTAAGGCTTTGATGAACTTATTCTTGATACAGGTCTTTTCCGGTGCCAAACCATTGCTTGAAAAAACGATGGGTATTTTGGTGGAAGGCTTGATTGACACATTTCTTAGCCTTTTCCATGAAAACAAGGCCAAGCACAAGGCCAAGCACCTGAAGTCTTTTGACATGAATGGTTTCTGCCAACTCATGCTTGAGGTTAATGCATTCTATCTTTAATCGTTTTTCCATTTGAAGTTTTAGCACTACCATTTTATGCAAATTTTTGTTGTTCAGGTCCGAGATTATTCCTGACTGGATCGAATACTAAGGAGTTCTCTGATGATTTTCTAATCATATTTCTCTCTGTTTTTCAGCTCGAGTATATTGAAACTGTTCTTCACTCGTATTTCTCCCCTGCGGCGCTCGAATCCTTAAAAGCTTTGCAAGGACTCTTATTGGAGAAAACCTGCGAGACGGCATCTGAATCTGTCGAAAATCCAGGCCATCACCGCCGTTCCACCAAAGGTAGTGAAGATGCAATTTCAGATGACAGGCAACAGGGGTCCAGTATTTCCCCTGATGATTTGATCGTAAGTTGATCTCCTCTTCATGAATTATGGATAAAACAATCTAGGAAATGCAAATATAATGTAGTTTTTACTCTTGCAGGCTTTGGCACAACAATATAGCACCGAATTGCTTGAAGGTGAACTGGAGAGGACCCGTCTCAACATATCATGCTTCATGGAGGCTTCCCTCCAACCAAATTCTGTTCCGGCAGCTCAAAAGCCTTCTTACTCTTCCTTTCAAAAGTCGGTTTCTTCCCCACATTACAGGCGACAACAGACTGTTAACTCTCCTAGTTTCTCCAGGCACAGACGAAGATAACCGAGAACAAGTAAGAAAAAAAATCAGCCGACCATTGTTATTTGCTACTAGCTATTTATTTGTTTTGTTTGCAATCCTGTATCTTTTGTGCAATATCTTTTTGATGTTTGTAAGTTGTAATATTTGGCATGACCAAGTATTATATTTTTTTGGATCTTAATAATGCGTTTAATTGATGCTCATAATGATTTTTAGTTTTTAATTGCTAAGGTCTTTGTCTTTCATCAATTTTATTTTGTCTTCTTCTTCTTATTTTTTTCGTTTTCCTTAAGTTCTAATAAATAAATATTTGTCATATTAGAAAAAAAAGTTTCAAATGCAAACAACAACCAGAATAGCTATTGTATCTAGTGAAGGAGCCAGAAATTTTATTCAATGGAGATCTAAATTAAAATAGTTTTGTTTGATGTCTCATCTGGAATGTTAGAATACTTTAAAATAATTTTCTGTGTCGTTTCATTACTGAAGTCAAGAGAAGCTGTAAGATCAAAATTAAGAATGCATATAACATGACCCTTAGAGCTTAAAAGATATAAATATCAGCCACATGCGGTCTCATTTGGGAGCGAGAGAGGAGCGAAATGGAAAACAAAAATCGTGCTCAAGGTCATGAGTCACGAGTCACGAGAGAGGAGTGATGGGGAAAACAAAACAAGCAGTTTGGGTCGAGGGAAAACAAGCCGTTTAGGGGTGGTCTCCATTTGTGCCTACGCACGTGGAAGAAAAAATCGTTTGAGGCTGCGAGTCACGAGAGAGGAACGAAGGGAAAATGATGCTAGGGGAAAATTGATTTTTTTTTTCGGTTAAACCAAACTCAATGTATGGAATGAAGTGGGTAGTTGCATTAAGTCTATTTCTAAACATTGGTTGAGCAAATTTATCAACTGGGAGAGTAATCTTCAAGGCGGGGCGAGCGGCTGTGAGAAGTTTGTATCAGGTTCCGATGAGTTAACATTTTTCTTTTGACACGATTGCTTTGTCCAATCATCTTGCCTCAGGCTGATTTCTAGGGCACACACTTGGATAAAGTAATAATAGTAATAAAATTAGAGAGCAAAATGGATAATAACATGAGAACAGCACATTGACCGCCGCATAAGTATATTAGTTTAAATATAAATAGGGTGAAGAGCATTTTAAGGGGTGTAAATGAGTATAGTCAAGTAGAGTAGTGGCCATATCAAGCTCAACTTGTCGGTCAGAAAGTCGGCTCTAACTCGGTTTCGCCCCATTATAAACAAGCTCGAGCCGGCTCACAAGCCTTGGCGGGATTTTTTTAAATATTATAAATTATTTTAAATATTTAAGTATTTAAAATTTTATTAAATATTTTAAACATTTATTATTAATTTTAAACATTAAATATTAATTTACTTTTTTTACATTATTAAATATTCTAAACATTTAATATTATTATTTTTTAAATATTTAAATTAATTAAATAAATAAATTTATTAAAAAATATTAATAATTTTTCGACTCGGCTGGCGAGCTGAGTCTCATCAAGCTTGAAATCAACTCATGAGCTTGATAAGCTCAACTCACTAGCCTATAAACGAGTTGAGTTTAAGCTGTCTTGCGAGTTGGCTCGGCTTACTTACACCCTTAGCTACAATAATAACAACATCAAACTTTTATACCATTATATGGGGCTAGCTTTATCAATCATTTTCCTCTATTGTGTCTGGTTAAGAGTTATATGCTCATTTAAATCTAAAAAAAGTCATTTCTAATATTTCTTAATCAATTTTTTTTTAGGTATATCACTATCTTTCTTAATATAGGTTAAAAATTTAATACATCTACTTTATAAATCGGGTAATCGGAAGGCTAATATTTTATGTAATCAAATCATCTAAGGCGACTCTCTCTAATGTTATTTATCACCAGAGCTACTCCAACTTTTTCACGTATATGCTCATTTCGCATGTTGTCTCTAAGAGCTAAGCCACTCATCCACCTGATGACCATTGATGGAATATGTAAAAAGCATTGGTATAGATCATCAACTTATGATACTAAGCAGGAGTTGCGTTCATATAATGATGCAGATATTGGGAAGTGATACATAAGCAAACAATGTTCATCCAAAATAAATAAAAAAAATCAACATTGAAAGACCAATTTTGCAACAAAAAGTTCAGCTCAACACAAAGGAAACATGTAATTTCAATTGACATGAAGAACTTGCTTTTACTCGGACGGGCTTCGCCCACCCACGCCCACTCATGAAGACTTTCGAGATGTCGTAACCACATATATTCACACACTTTTCATGCTTTTTGAATGCAGTCTGCCACGGATTGATGGCCTTGAGGCTTGTTGCTCTTTCCTCTTATTGCAAACTTTCAAGCCTCATATCAGAATTTATCGTAGTCACAGAGTGGTTAAGTGCTGCACACTACATAGTGAGGATTGCAATAATATAACATATACGATAATTAGAAATGTAAATCGATTTATCCCCCGATGTTGAGTATCCACTCTTACCCAACCACAAGGTCATGGGCGTACCCATACGCACCCATACCCATTGGGTTTGGGTATGGGTACCCAATGCAGGGCTCTGATAGGCACTAACTAAGGTAAATTAGGATTAATCTAATATAATGGCACTAAAGGTCCTATAAGGAAGGATACAACCTTGGGCCATGGTTGGCTGTTAAAATCTTCTGAACAGGAAGTCTTTGATCTCATGAATCAAATGTTGCCAAAATCATCTTGGGTCTATGGTTGGGTTGGCCGACCTGTGATCTGCCTAGGAAAAATGCTTCCGTGTCATTTCGGGTAAGTTAAGTGAAAAAGGAGATTATTTTATAAGAATATTTTCTAGGGTTATTAGAGATTTTTTTTTCTTTAGATCTTCGATCGATGTGGTTAATATACAACTCCAAAGCTTATGAAAATTTAAACATAAAAAGAATAAAAATGTAAAATCTAGAAAAAATAGCTTCAACCATTTTCCCCCATTTTCTAATTAAAAAAAATTCAAATATCACCTAATTGAATTCATTAATATATTAAATGATTTGAGAAAATTCTCAAACTCATTGGAAAGGTTAAGTAAGCCCTAAAAATGTCTCTCATCCAAATTTCAAGATTGGATAAGCCTTTGCATACATGATTTGATTTCATTAATCACAAATTTACTATTAAAAAATCATTGTAATTAATATTACATCCAAAAGATTTGGAGATGTTCTATATATATTTATGAATTTACTAGAATTTTTTGACTATATTCAAGTTGTCTAATAAATTAAAAATGGTAATGCTTATTATTTTAGATTTGTTAGAAAAACTAAATAAATCTAAATAATTTTGAAATTATTTGGAGATATTCTTTGACCCATGATATATAAGCATAATTTTTTTTTTCACGATTTAATTTGACTATTTACATGAAATTTCTATTTTTTATATAAAAAAAATACTATTTTTAAATTTATTATTTTCCCCTGGTGGGCCCATTGACATGGCATAGGTGTGTCTCACTATTATGGGACTAAACCGATTTATTGGGAATTTTAAGTAATTAAAATACACAATATTTTAATTATTTAATAATAGAAAATACCTTAGATGCCTTTAAAAATTAATTGGAGGATTTCTTAAACACATCATTAATTGCCATTAAGTACAATATCATAAATGAATTTCATACAATCTTATCATATGCAAACCAAATTAGGATTTGTTTTAACAAAAGAATCTAATTTTCCTTGGATTGTTGAAAAATAGACATGAATTTGAATCCTTAATGCATATGCGCTATTTTAGTTTAAACAATCATGGTAAGCATTACTTGATGCATTTTCCTACATGAGGTATTTTGCAATTTAATATTTAATCATATCGGTTATCTAAATAAATTCTATAGAATAATTATATGAAAAATATTAAATAATTGTCAAAATATTGCGCAAATTTTTGGACTATACTCATTTTGCTCATGCTATGGATTAGTATCGAGCAAAACATTTCCATCAAGCTTCAATTAACCGTTGCCATTTGCATGATAGGTACTCATTTAACTTTTTTAGTAATCAAAATATAATAATTAGCTTGAATCAAGCAATTGAGGGCTTATAACTTCATTTTTGCTCATATAAGTACATATGCTAATCTATCACATTAATATATTTTGGGAAGAATTTTTAGGTTTTTTTATATTTTTCAATAAATTATCTACCCTTAGATAGATAAATATTTACAGAAAGAAAATCATGATGATTCACTCTCAACAATACCATTGATATTTTGAAAACACTTTCAAATTAGTTAGATGCCATTTGAGAAACCAATATTTGACAAAGCTGGAATAGGAGTTCCCTACTTTCCAGAAATTACTCTCACTCTCTCTCTCTCTCTCTCTTCTCTCTCTCTTCTCCTAGGTTAATATAACCACATAATTATTAGGGTATAAAATATAGTTATAACTCCCAATCAGTAAAACAATATCATCATATTAATAACTAAAATATATATAGACGTGATATACTCAGATAGGTAAGGTTACCAAACCTAAGGGTAACTACATATAATATTCTGCTTAAAAAAATGCAAACACATTAATAGTAAAATTCTATGGAGTTTATAATTTTTTAAATTTTAAATTAGATTCTAAGGATTATAGTGCTTAATGAGTTCCTATATGATAGTTGTTATTTAAAAGTTAATACTCGGGATCCAAATATTTACTTGGAACTCTTATTTAGTAAGTTCTTTTTTTACGCTTCAAGTTGAGTGGGCTTTGTGAAGATTTATTGAGTTTAATAAAAGAGATCTTCATCCATATTAAGCAAAATTAGTCATTGCAATGAAGATTATGTTAAACTTTGTATGCATCCTTTTAAACGAGGGTTTTACTTCATATAGACAAAGTATAAAATCAAAACCTATTAAGAAATCAAAAATAGGTGGAGTCTAGCTTGCACGAATTTTGGCCACTTCAATGACATATCTTAATTCCTAAGCTACTAAGCTTGAAGGAAACATAGTATAACCCTTGCTGACTTTGGTTTTGTTCTCATTGCCATGTCTTAGCATATTACACTCTCAAAGAGTGACGCTAACTCTATACCATGTAGAATCTCTTATTCCACTCTTTGACTTGGTATAATATACTCTCTCAAGCAAAAACCTTCATCAGAACAGCCAGTGCATCACTTATCATTCCCTTATGCTCTACAAACGACAGATCAAGAGGACTGATCCCTTGATAAGACATAATTTACAAATATTATACGTCAGATATATGATTAATCAGCGCTCTCCATTCTTTCTCGTACAATCTTAATTGCAGATATGGGAGAAGGTATAGAGCAGAGGCGGCGCAGGAAGCCTGATAACGGAAGAGTAAATAAAGAAGCTATACAGAGGTGAATGCATATGTTAAGTGGACGAACACATAAACGGAATAATGTGATAGTATATGAGGAAGAGATATATATAGGAAGCTTAAGACATTGAGCTTATTTAAAAAGCAGCTCTCTAGTAAAAAACAATCATAATTTTTCGTCCTAGACAATCGCTACTGTATTAGACGCAATGTAAGCAAAGTCACTGCCCTACAGACAAAATAACACTCATATATGTGCTAAACCCTACTCACATAATCGGGTATGAACGCCTGTCACTGGTGTGCTGACATGTGTACAGCAAATTGAGACCAGACCATTAAGTTTAGTGACCCTCTTGTAAGCCTAATAAACAAAACCTATTGTGTTCACACCTATTACTCTACCACTCCTCTCTCATTTTTCTGTGTTCCTCAAGTTATAATTTTAAATTGCTCGATGTACATGATTATACTTCGAGTGCCTCAATGGTATGATTATATTGTTAAGCACATGAAAATGACAGCGATTATTATATCAACTGCGATATCAACTAGAAATTTTGGATAAACTTGTTCAATTATTCCTTCTCTCTCTCAGTCGTCTGACTCCCTTAGGTCACATGCTGCGACATTCCCATGGACAAGACATCCGCCTGATCTTGGTTATCCTCCTACGGAGAAATATCGGTCATACTATAGGTGAACATGTGCTGTTAAAAACGCCGGGCTTCATCGTCATATATTATTCATCTTGGTACTCTATTTGTACGCAATCCGGTAATTTACGTCTTTATTAATCATTTCGAGTTACGAGGGATATAGAACGTGAGTAAGTCGTACATATACATTATTATGTTTCTTTCTATATAATATATATATATATAGATGTTTAAGAAATTAAGCAGTAATAACAGTCTATGTATCCAAAACGCCGGAAGGTCCCTTAGATTTTATTTATGCCAGACCTCGCAAACACTTGATAAGAAAAAGAAACTAATAATATTGAAGAGTAGAAGGAAAGATTCATCTCATTTACCAACATCTCTATTATTTCCAAAATTAAGATGGTTAAAGAGTGCACGTTAAGAATTAATCAAACACTCGCATTAGGATAGTAGTCAAGTAATACCGGAAGTGATTCTAACATAACAATCCTAAATGACGATGAGCTTAATTATATTATAACAAGAAAAATTTAAAAATTGGGAATTTGGGCTTTTATACATAATCTTATAATATGATGAACTAACATCAACTCAAAGCAAATCCAAGGACTTTTAATCTCTCATTTCTATAAAATTGTGCTAGGGAAAACACACTAATTAACAATTTTTCGTGAAGATACCAAAATAAGAATATTTGTCTTCGGAGACGTCTTTCTTGTACCTGCTTTCTTAAAATTGATTTCTAGTATAAATTTTTTTTTGCTGTACTATAATAAAACGCTTTAAGAAGTAAAGTAACAATGTATTGTTCGATTAATGAAGACATCCGATTGTCAATGAAAAAACATCCGCTAATAATAGCCTTCGTCTCCTTGCGCCATTTACGCGCGACAAGGCACGGGACTCTACAAATTGCTTGATTTGTCAGCAAACGCATCATGAGGGATCCGCGCGGCCTGTTCTGAATGTTTATTCGAGTCTCCCCCTTAATAGCCCCACGAAGACAGGCCGTCACTATCCACTCCGTTAGAGATGCTACTCTTCGTGATACTGACGTTACGAGGAGAAATAAGACATTTATTCACTATATTCTTATTGCCCTTAGCCATCGACGTCCCTCCTTTTTCTTTAGGAAAATTTTTGATGAAAAAAACTCAATCTTTTCCTCACACATGTTTACCTAGGCCAAAACCTATTGACTCTTTTAAATTTCACTTTAGTATTTGATAATCTAGTATATACATAAGTATATATACTTATACTCTCAGTTATATATTTTTTTATGAATCTCTCATACTCTCGCCATTAATTGACTTGCAATAGAAAGTATAGTGGTTTAAAGAATAACATTTAACCATTGTATAATTTTCGATGAAAACTCATTTGTTCTTCCTTTCTATGAAAACTCATTTGTTCAGCTCAAACATTTATAGGCCAAAACTATTTGACAATATATAAAAAATAAATATCTGTAATTAATTTTTAAATGTTATATTCATGAGTGATCCTATACCCATTAACCATTGTATAAATTTATTATTATTTAGCCTACATAAAAATAATAATAATAAAAAAAAAAACAAAAAAAAAAACAAAAAACAAAACTGCCAGGGCGGTGAGGTCTATGCTTTTTGAGAGTAACCTATTGAAAGATTTTCAAAGGATTAATGACGGAGTAAACCATTTAATGAAAAAGAATAAATCAAATGTTGCTTTGAGATTCGGGCCAATCAAATGAATTTTCTTGATATTTACTAAAAATCTCTATTAATCTATCTCAAGCATGATTACATTCTTCCTTGAAAAAAAAAAAGCGATCAATCTTCGTAATAATTTTACTATGCAGCTCATCTTGATATGTTGGTTGGAAGCTTTGGCTATCAACTAAGAGGTTTTTAACATTATTTAGACTTAATGTTAAAAGATGCATTGTTTAAATTTAATGTGAAAAGATGCATTATTTAGGCTTAAGCTTCATTTGAGATAGTTTTAGGCCACTAGTATTTTTCAGCTTTTAAGAAATTTTTGTACTAAAAAATAGATTTACAAAGCAATAAAAAAAGCCACCCCAAACGGAATCTTAATATGAAAAAAACATGCCTAATTTTATCGGGAGTAGGATAACTGCTTATTTAATATACGTAGGAGTTGCCCGCCCTACCTCCACCTAAATTTTTTATCAGATTTTCCATTAATTATTCTGTGCGTCAGCCAAACACAGTCCGAAGATCAACCAAAAATGTGCCACATCACCCCTTGCTCGGTATCGCTGCTCGGTACTGCTGACGTGGCACATTCTGGTTGGTCTCCGGATGACGTTTTATGTGTGATCTCTGCACAAAATAATTTCTTCAGATTTTCACATATATTCTAATGATGAAAAAGAAAAAGTGTTCAAGTGAGAAATAATTTCTACAGGTTTTTTTATGTATTATAAAAATGATTGTGTGATTTTCATGATAGTTGAAGGGGTTGAAACTATCATAATTTTCCTTTCAATGTAGAGATAGATTCTATTAACTTTTTCTTTGTTTAATCTCGCAGTTTCTTTTATGCAATAATGTTCAAAATTTGTGTTTGCTCATTTATATTGGATTATTGATTATATTTATGTAGGCATCGGACCACCACTCAATCATTACCATTAGATATTATCAAACTATCGAAAATTTCATTTATATTGGATTATTGATTATATTTATGTAATCACTGCCCATGCATGTTGACCGTCACCAGACTCACCACCTAACCTTTATTATCAGACACCTCTACCTCCAGACCATTATCCCCATCACCGTTATCGTATCACCACCACTATAATCTTTTATTGGGCATTCCTCATTGAACCTCCAACAATATAACACCAATGTCGAACAATCATGACTTAACCATCATAGTCTGACTTCTACTAGTTCAACACTATCATCAAAGCATCAATGCCCGACCTCGAATATCTGATCATCACAACCTAATCACCATCATCAAATCACTAACACTTGGTCACAAATCATTCGAATGCTTCTAATCCTCTATTAACATTTCTTATCAGTAACTCATACTCTTGTTATATCATATTTTCCAATTTTAGGGATGGGCAACTTTTTATAATCAATGCCTCTATAATGGAGTTATTTTTATCTGGCCTCGCCTTATGATTTTGCCCCTCCTATAATTTCAATATAAAGTCCGATTGCTCTTACATTCTCTAATTATTTATTTATTTTGTTTATGAATGTGTTGCATCTTTACATAAAATTAAAATGCAAAACTTTCTAACTCTGCTCATACAAATTTTTAGTACGCGACATATCAAAATTGAGAACTTTTATTAGGTCCGATGTAAGGACGTAGAGGAACGTCCGGTCGGAGGCAAAATCCGGCTAAAAAACTCGGTATTTGCTCGGTATTGCTAGGTATTATTTGATAATAACGAGGAATACCGCTCTATGAAGACCAATACCGAGTTATACCGAGCTATACCGAGCAATACCGAGTTGTACCGAGTTTTTTCTGGGAAAAACTCGGTACAACTTTTGTATAACTCGATATTGCTCGGTATATCTCGGTATAACTCGGTATTGGGTCTTCACGTGATGATATTCCTCTTTATTGTTTGGTATTGCTCGGTATTTCTTGTTTTTTGACGCAATTTGGCCTCCGACCGGACGTGGGAGGACGTAATAATTGTTCCAAAATTGAAAGGGAAAAATGCCAGTTGTTAGATAAACTTTCTGAAAAATATTTATTTATTTTTTATCATACCTTAATTTTCCTTGGTGGCTCTCTAATGGTTTTAAAAAAAAAATGCCAGTTGTTAGATAAAGTTTTGTTCGCCTGCACCACTGCATGTCCAGTCCTTTTTCGGCATTTTTTATATCCTTAAAAAATAAATTTTCAGACATTTTATATTCAATACATTTTTATAAGATATATAGTATGAGGCTCTAAATTACAGGACAAATGATACATCAAAAAAAAAAAAAATCATCCAATGAAGTATGAATATTAATAAAATATTTGGATTGAAAACTTCTTAAATTAATTTCTGAATCATTTGAACTCTGACTAGTCGGACTAAAACTTTTAATCAGATACATCCAAAAATACTAAAAGATATCTGATGTAACTTCAAATGAGCCAAAATCAAGAAGTATAATTGAAAAAATTGTGTTCTTGATGTTATTGATGATGAAAGGCAACAAGGTCGACAGATGTCGATGTTAGTATCAATGATGTGCATTGACATTATTAGAAATAATGTATTTTGATTTTGTTTGTGACAGTGGGAAGCAAAGTCAGCTTGCAACGATGTTGGGTATCGATATGATGAGCATTGATCTTATTGATGATAGTGTGTGTCGATGTTGTTGGTGATGGCACGCATCGGTACTGGTTTAGAAGGAGGGCATCAGCCTAATTGGTGACTTTGTCAACATTGGCATCAATGACGTGCATTGGCCATATGGTGGGTGCCAAAATCAATGAGCATCGATGTTGGCCCTAATGATATGCACCAACTTTATTTGTGATATTGTGCATCATTGTTGGTGTTGATGACATTCAACAGCCTTACGAACAATAAAGTGTGTTAATGCTAATGTTGGAGGCATGCTTCAACCTTGTACACAATGGGTTGAAGTCAGATGATATGGTTAGGAAAGGCATGTATTAACATTAGTGTTAACGGTGCACATCAACCTTATCAGCAATGTCATGGGCTAACATTTGTGTCAATGACATGCATCACTAATAGTGTTGGCAATGTTCATCAATCTTGATAGTGATTGTGTGCATCATTGTTAATGTAGATGTTTTGCAAAAGGTGACAGTAGTTTGCAGACAGTAGTCTAGAAATATTATTCAAACAATGATGGCTGACAACAATAATTGGGAAATAATAGTTGGACAATGGTGATCAACAACGTTAATTATCAAAGTGGATTGTTAACGCTTCACGCAGAACTCTCTCTAACTCCTGCTCAAGTTCCATGCCCCACTTCATATAAGAAATGAGGGGTTATTTATAAATTTTTGGAATGACATTTTGATTCTTTTAATTAAAATCCTTAATAATCTATCAAATAGTCTAAGATAATCTCATCAATCCTATTTTTTTTTTTAAAACATTTAAATACCTTAATAACATAAAAATTAGCAATCTTATACTCATTAAAATTTTCAACCTCATTTTAATTGTAAGCACATGAGACTTAGAAATCATCGAGCCCATCAAATTAATAAAGACCATTTTCTTTAGAGTTGAAGCATTAAGAGAATAATACACTTGATAAATTTGCACACATTTTTGTGATATAAACCAGTCATCTTGAACATTGAAATACCTTTACAGATAGACATTAATGTTTGAAATGCCTATTTCACAAACCTCCCAGTTTTACAAAACTACTAAATGAAGACTTATAGTTCTCCAGTGAGGAAAAAACTCTATACCTATGCCACCTTTTATTGTGTTGTAAGCAAAGGCCTGAAGAGAAACTAAAGGCTTCATTTGGAACAATTTTTTAAACAGGGTGGAGCCTTTTTGAGCAGGGGCTGGAAACTCCTGCAGGGTCGAACCCCACCGGAGGGCGTTGCCCCTTTGGACCCTCGACATATATGTCAATAGTTATTTATAAGTTTGCCCCCCCCACAAAGAACATATGGCTGGTTCTGCCCTTGTTTCTAAAACAAATTTTTAGTGCAAAAAAATTTTGAACTAAAAATTTTTGCATTAAAAAATCATTTAAAAAACAATAAAAAAACAATCCAAAACGAAGCCAAAGTTCTAATCTTCTAATGATTCATAAGAAATCTCTTCAATTATTAAAAACTTATCCCATATTTTGGGTTAGTCAAATTATTTCATAATAGTGTAATAGGTTAATATTGTTCATTCAAGACCTGAATTGATAATAACCTGCTATTGAATTATCTGCTAGTGTAGACAAACACTAATGACTTCCCAGATATGTATGCTTCATCGATGCGAGCAAATGATATGAGGACGGCCAACCAACACAATGCCATGTGTAGTAAGCTCCAAAAGCCTTGACAGAGGCCAACGAAGAAGACGTTGCACAATCAAGTTTGAAATATCTTCACCACTACCAAAACAACACAAATGTCGTCTATTAGCAAAACGGATTACACCGGGTCAAGACGAAGCATTTAACACAGAAAAATCGCTTATGCAACTTGAACGAGCGGCCATGAAAAATGACTGTCTACACACGCAAGGAGAAATTATTACGTGCGGAGTCCGAACGTAGAGATATATTTGGACTTCAATAAAATATTGACATGTAGAGTGGATACCTGGATATCCACTTAAAATATTTAATGTGTTCGCGAAACTTTAAGCAAAGCGCAGCAAAAAAGCACAGTCAAAGCACAACTAAAGTGCGACTAAAGCACATGTAAAATACAACTAAAATGCTGGTAAATCGCACAAAAAAAGTGCAACTAAAGCACACTCCACTTATCATATTTTAAGTGGATATCCGGACGTACCTCTACATCTGGTCTACGTCCGAACTCCGCACCTAATAATTTCTCCTACACAGGGCGGATTCAACTCCTTTTTTCAGGTGGGCAAAATTTCAATTAAATAATAATAATAATAATAATAATAATAATAATAATAAATTATCAAAAATTGATAAAATTTAATAATAGTCATGCCAAACAATTTTGAAGTTTTAATTCTCTCAAGATTTACTAAAACCTGTTTAACAATATACTAGGTAAGGAAAAAAGAGAGCTTCAAGAATCATTCCATTTATCACAATCCAATAAAATCAAACAGATACCTAAGGATTACACATTACAGAAACCAACAAAGAACTACAGCTAATCTTTCCTAAAGGATGAGCAATTTGGCAATGAATTAAAACTTTGAAAACTAATAAAATAGAAGTGTATGCAAATTATAACATAATAATAATAATAATAATAATAATAATACCCCCTCTATTAAATTATTTTTTTTCAAGATGGGCATTTGCCGACCCTCACTTGACCGAGGATCCGCCCTTGTCTACAAGGATAACGTTGCAAAAAATTGCTCAAACGTCATCTATTCATGAAATAGACTGTGTCGTTGTGTCCAAAACATCAAAATTATCCAGAAATAACAATCATATGGCTTGGGTTCACGCTCGAGTCAAAATGTAAATTTTGCCCGCACGTGATGCGACGACAGACAATGCGAACAACAAAACATGACACTTGAGCCACATGTCTAAAGCCTCGTTTGGTTCTCCTTAATTTCTCCGTTTTTTATTTAAATCGATGAAAACAATTATAGCGTGTTGTTTGTTAACACGCCTTTTGCATAATCTCTTTTCCTATACCTCCATAATATCACCAATCTCAAAAGAAAAAAAATGTCGCTTACCCAAACTCCGCTTATTCCGTCTCTTTAAAATCCGCTTATGCAAAAGAAATACCGCAACCAAACGAGGCCTAAGAATCCAATGCCAAAAAGTCCCCATGAAAAGGAAAATATGCATGGAGACCAAAGTCTATAGTAGAAAAATTTACTAAGAGAAGAAAAATGCATGACATTTGGTGTGCACTCTCAAACATCCGCCATTAGAGATTCAACAACAATGAGTGTCGAAGAAGGTCATTAATGATAACACCCGTAATGGTCGACATCCTGGAGAATTCTTTTGGGGATCCCATCACCTTCCAACTTCACCTTCTAGGGAAGAAGCCAATTTTGACCTCAATTCCCTGATTGAGGAGCTCTTCATCCCTCACACTGAATCAAGATCTACTGGAGATGCCGCTCAACTTTTAATATGATACCTTGGTAACGGGACTCAAAATCACTATTTCAATAGGAATCTAGATGACTAATATTGTTGGTGATTCTCAGCTTGTTGAAAATCAAGTATTGGCATATACAAGATCAACAAGCTTGAATCAATTTAGTATCATAACTGGGTTCTCAAGCTCAAAAAGAAAATCCTGAATATCACTTTAATTTGAGTCTCCCAAGCTCTGAATAGCAACACAAACTCCCTAGCAAAGTTGGCCAAAGAAATCGAGAGCATGAACAATGAGTATGTGTCAATTATAGTCCGCAATTATCGAGTACTACAAACAACCTTCTCGCAAATCCTATAGCTGGATATTACTCAAGCCAACTAGATATAGCTTTGGGTGATACTCAATCACAATCACAAACTATTTATGAAGGTAGACAAGACAATCCTCAAACTATTCAAAGAAGGCATAAGTCTGATGGAGCATCAGAATTACTAGAGTAGCAAGATGATTGGAGACGATCTTTCATCGTTTACTTCAAAGAAAGCCTACAAATAAAATATTAACTACATGAATTCGAAAAAGGATGTTACGGCATGCATTCACCAATAATGTTATGTGCCGTAGATTCTTTGATCAAACGTGACAACAATATTTATTGACAGAATAAGCTGATAAAATTATGGTCGAAGTTCACAAAAAATGGTATGATGAACGCCAATTAGGTCTCAAAATGACCATCAGCATCAAGAAAATGGATTACTACTAACCATAAATTATGAGAGATTGTATTAAACATGCTAAGTCCATGATAATACACTACACTAACTGCCAAATCTATTGAAATCTACGGTAGCATCATAGTTGTTTGAATGCTAGGGAGGGAACATATATAATTGGCTTGATCCATCCACTATCATAATTTGGACACTACACAAACTTAGGTAACAACTGACTAGTTCTCCAAGTAGGCTCAAGCATCTTTATTTAAGAAAGTCACTGTTGAGCACGTGATCAATTTTTTTGCTCACAATATTTCTATAGATTCGGTGTTCCACATCATATTCTTTCAAATAATTGTTCAGCTCTATAAACATCAAAATAAACAAATTTGTCAATCAACTTAAGGACATTCATCAATATATAATCTAAATGCGAATAGCTTGGCAAAAATTATCAAAAAATATTGATAAAGCTACTCAATAAGCTCATAACCAAGAATAAAAAGGAATGACATATTAAGATGGTAGAGGCATTATGGCCATATCTTATTATCATCTACAAGATGCTAAAAAGAGTCACTCCTTATGCATTAGTGTTTAGAGTCTAAGAAGTTTTATTGCTTGAGGTTAAGTTGTCATCACTTTGAGTAACCATTCAATGTGATCTCACTCAAAATATGCAGGGCCAACTAATTACAACAAACATGATCTACTCTAAACATATACCACATTTATTGGGGCAATTATTGACCTCTATATATATTCTAAAATTAATGCGAGCAAGTGCGATTAGAATGATGACTGATGGTGCATAACAAGCTTAAAAAGCCTTAAGTAACCAACATGTCATTTCAATCAAAGGGCTCTCTCCACCAACTTAGAAAAATAAATCATTTGAAACAGAACTAATGGCTATGTCAGACTATCTCATAGCTCTCTCACAGATCTATAACACTTTTCTCAAAAGTGTTAATCAGCTGCGAAGCATATCTGGTGAGAGCTGTGAACTCTGTCTCATACTACATGACTATCCTGCTCTTCTAAATAAGCCTAAAAGAGTTTCCTTCATCTACTGCCACGTGAACGGAGATTAAAATCAACCATGAAAACTTCTGTAAACTCCTAACTGATCAGGGAGTTCAACCTCCCATGAAACATCTCATTCTATTGGCTCAACCACCAGCACTCTGCCTCACCATCTAAAAGAAAAACAACTAACAGTACCTTCCGCTTAGGAGGACACAGCATCCCATCAAAGGTATTCTTTAGCCTCATTAACCAGTCCTTTGTTGCTCTAGGCCCAACGAAACCCTCAAATCTCAGAGGCTTCAACCTCAAAAACATCTATAAATGCCTATCAACATCATCAAATTTGACAAAGGAAATTCTGTTCTAAGCCTCGCCCATCAGTTGGGCTACAAACTAGCAAACTGAATTAGAACTAATAGCAAAAGTAATACTTTACACTAATCCTACTTGATTGGCACTTTGCCCATCAATCATATTTGGGCATATTAAATCTATGAGAAAACTATACAGGGCACACAACTGAACATACATGCACATAAAAAACAAGCAAAATGAAATACCCAAATATTATCCAAAACTATCTCAATCGACTATAGATCAATTCCTATAGCTCTGTTTCAGAATTGATTCCCTCAAAACTATTGCTCTGATACCAAAAGGACTGTCACAACCTAACATGATATTCTTCAAAAAACAAACCCTTATGACTCCCATACGTATATATCAGAAAATATACCCTTATGACTCCTACTACTAAACACTTACCAGATATTCAGAAATTCATGCACTTATAACTCCCTATGCATTTAACACAAGAACAACACTTTCAGACCATATCAGATCTCCTCTGAAATTAAACAACTCAAACAGAGAGGCATATATATATATATATATATATATATATATAGCATTAAAAAAAGAAATGTAAATAAACCAATATCAAAATTTCACTGAATGTTTCAACAGTAAGCAACATAACTATCTACAAAGTAGAATCTTTATAATTTCATAATATTATCATATTACCAGAGATTATTTAAAACATTATTTTAAATCTTTTATCGTACTATAGCCATATTTTTTGGGACCAAAATTATTTTCTAATTTGCCAAAAATCCTACATTTTTCAATTTACTTGGTAAAAATTTCCCGAATAATATTATTATCTAATTTACCAAAAATCTTATGCAACCCTAATGTTTTATTAAATGCTTATAAGTGGTGTATCTATAATATACAAAAAGTTATACGGTAAAAATTTTGAAGGTATAAAGTTATCTCAGATTTTCCCTAACAGAATTATAAATTAGATTAAGAAAATCACACAACTCTCTCTTTAAAAAAAAAATGAGATAAGCAGCATATAACTTACCTCGAGCCGGATAACTTTCGAAACTGGACTAATAGCAAACAGTGAATCAAAGTTACCCAAACCCAATCCTCTCTCTCTCTCTCTCTCTCTCTCTCCCCCCCAAGCTGACTACTTTGAATGAGAGAAATAGATTTAAACAGTGATAAAAGGGTTATTTTTAATATAAAATTTGGATCTGGCGTTGTAACGCCCAAATCTACACAGCACAACACTCCCCTTAAAGGAGCACGACGCCATAGCGCTGCCACAACGCCGCAACATGCAAATTATTTTGGCCAAAAATAGAGAGCTCAACACCGCAGCATCGCCAAACCCAATGCCACGACTCCCCAAGGGAAAAAATTCATATTTCTCAAACATGCCCACTTCAGTCCAAATTTAGACAATCAGACACGTGTAGAACATTTCTAGACACATGCAAAGGGGTTTTATCACAAAAATTTAGTGAGTTGTGTTTATTAGGTTGGGTCAGAACAAGCGCAATTGTACACGAATTTGATAGGTGTTACAGCCACAACCTTGAGATGCATACCACCGCCTCAAGGAGCATACAAGTGCCTTGAGAACTGCAACACGACACCAAAAAGCATGTAATTTTTTAAAAAAGAAAAAAATATAGTAAAATCACGTATATTAAAAAATGTGCAAATGTGCTATATAAATATAGCAAAATACGTGCAAGCACATAATATGAGTGTACAAAATCGTGCATTAATATATTGAAAGTTTGTGAATGCACCATGTAAGTACACTAAAAATATGCAAAAGCATCGTACAAATGCATCAAAAAGCATGCACAACATTTATAAGGAAAATCAAACTCCCCACATGTGCTCTAACAAATATGCTAAATGCAAAAACATAATGTCTGAGAACATTAGACGAGGTTAAAAGCATGCTAAAAATAATCCCTTTTTGAATTAAATTACATGCATGCGCTCCTACTAAAACATTGAATTCTTAAATTTAAGGTCAAAAATGTTGCAGAGGTAAAAAATCCTCCTCATTGAAAGCACTAAAGTTAACAAGACTTGAATTAATGAATGAATATACAACCTTAAAATCCATCAAGATATTTGACTTTTATATTCGCATTTGGCTTTTAATACTTTTTTTCAAAGAAAAATCATTGCAAAATGCAAATTCTTAAATTTAATTCTAGTATAATAATTCACAAAGTTGACATTTGAACCCAATCCTCTACCAGGAAGTGGGCAAAGTTGATAGTATTCAAATAATAAAATAAAATTATTTTAAAATCCCTGATGATGATTGTGTTGAAAGTTAATCTCAATTAGAGGGGACTCTATTATCAAAGACTTTGTTTGGAGTCATTTTTATATTATTTTCTAAAACAGCTTTCTAGTTTAAAAATTTCTTGAACAAAGCAATGTTTAAAAGCTATCCGAATGAAGTCAAAATGCTACATGAACTCAGATTAAACCCAATCCATTGTTATAAAGTGGGCAGAGTTAACAAAGTTCAAATAGCAAAATGAAAATAATCAAACCCTTCATGATGATGGTTATGTTGAAAAAAAAAAGTCAAGTGAGGAATCCATTTTCAAAAACTAAATTTTAATTTTGTAAATATAAAAAATTTAAGTGACTTCAATATCTCTCTGAAGATGGCTACATTGAAAGTAAATCTCAACTAAATGGATTAATTCTCAAAATCAAAATTTTAGATTACAAATACAAAAATTCTTTTAAGTAGCTTCAATGCTACCCTAATGATGGTCGCATTGACAAAAAATCCTAGCCAAAGGGCACCACATGATTTTCAAATGCCCAAATTTCAAAGTTAATCACTTAGTACTCAAATTTCAATAAAAGTTTAAAATACAATACAACAATAGCACCAAGCCTTTATCCCATTATGCGGGGTCAGCTAAATGAATCCTTTTTCTCCATTATACTATGTTAAGAGTCAAATTTTCATTTAAATCTAATAAAAAATATCAGTTCTAGTTGTTTCTAACCAAGTCTTCTTAGGTCTACCTCTACCTTTCTTAACATAAGCCAAATCTAATGCATCTACTCTCATAACAGGGTTATTAGAAGGCCGTCGTTTTATGTGACCAAACCATCTAAGACGACTCTCTTTAATCTTATCCACAATTGGAGCTACTCTAACCTTTTCATATATATCCTCATTTTGTATCCTATCTCTAAGAGTAAAGCCACTCATACACCTAAGCATCCTTATTTCTGCAACACTTAACTTAATAATATGTCCCTTTTAATGGCCAACATTCTGTATCATTAAGCATTGCAGGTCTCGCCACCATCTTATAGAATTTTCCCTTAAGTTTGAGGGGTGATTATCTATCGCGCAGTAAGCCCGATGTATTCCACCACTTCAACCATCCAACTTGAATTCTACTAATAATATCTCCATCTATTTAACTATCACTCTACACAATAGACCCAATATACCTAAAAATAAACTCTTATTAATGACTTGATCGCCCAAAGTCACAATCCCTCCACTAGATCTATTACTACTAAAATTATACTCCATGTATTCGATTTTATCAAAACTTATCAAAATTTAAAAATTTCAAGTGAAAGATGCTCTAAAAAAACTTAAAAGTAAAAAAATACATCCACCTCGACAACAATTTATCAAGGGTCATAAATTTGAAATAACTTGAACTTAAAAAGAGCCAATACAATATCATAAATATCACTAAGATTTATTTTCAAATAGTCTCTCACAAGTAAAGATGTGGCACATGTCATTTAACCAATGGTCTTACCACCAAAAGGCACTACAAGTAAACAATTATAATTAAGGGTACCGAGATCCTCTTATTAGATAGTTTTATCATAAAAACATACCATTAAATTTAATCACAACCAGGGCTCATCTTTTCCCAACAACTAAAAAACCATGAGTAATTAATCATAATTTATACCTAATACGACATAAAACTCTTTGTTAGTTTATACCCTTAAACAAATATCCCCTATAAATTTATAAGGTACCTTTGGATGAAACAACCAATGGCTACTAATAAGAATTTTTCAATCAAGTTGGATCGACTACCTCCTCTGATAAAATAGACTAGAAATTATGACAATCTAGGATGACAAAACCATGAAATCTTGGTTTAGTTCATCATCATTTCCTCATCATACGCTCTATATGTATGGTGATAAATTTTAAATCCAATATAAACTTTTTTGCCAATATACACTGCATATTTAATGCCTATCTAATGACTAATCCTAATCAAAAGTATTCTTCCATCACTATGAGATGTAATTAATCATAGAGGTTTACGCCTATAAACAACCTAAACTCAAATCTTAAAAATCTAATAAAATGAGGACAGAATCTCTAGATAGTATCTTATCTTCAATTAAATCTGCATTTTGAAAATCTGACCCAAAATATATTTGTTAAAACTCTCCCAAATTCATTAAAGCCCGGGCACAAATTTTTAGAGCCCACAATTAAAATTTTTAAGTAGGCAATTTTCACTACATCTAAAAAAATCAATTTATCTTTTCATGTTGTTTTACCAAGATTTGGTTTCTAAAACTTAATCTATTTGAAATGGCTACAACAAACTGTTTGTTAAAACAATTATTGAATTATTGCGAAAGATCTAAATTAAAAAAAAAAAACTTATTGCGGGTAATATAAATTTTTTTCTCTTCTTAAAAAACGGGACAGATTTTATAGCCACCCCGCTCTATCACATCTAATAGTAAAAACGCATTCCCATCACATAAATTTTTAAGAAAATTGTAAGAAAGTTATATTCAAATAGAAATATCACTTCGTCTAAGAAGATATAGAACAAAATTCTGTCTACTTCAACTATTTTGTACATAATTCATACAAGCATGAGAGAAGACTCCGGACGACTTCTCACCTGATTGAAAAATTCACCTTTCGAGTTTGCTGAGGAAGGCTTCTAGCGGTGGCAGCTCTTTCACAATCTGCTGCCAATCAGGCATGCCCTGCACCGATGTTATCAGAGCTATATCTTCGTCAAACTAATTTTGAATGTTTTATTAGATGTCACAGTAATGATCCTACTAATTATTAAATAATTGTTAACCAATCCATGATTAGTGCTAAGGAAATTTAAGGCTGTTTGAGTAGCTTGCCTTCCCTGATCTTCGAATACGGCCATCCAGTCGCAAAAAAATGTATACATCTTCACCAGGATTAACGCCCTCAGACTTTTGCTGGTCAATTATCCATCTACAAATGAGATAAGATTATAAAAAATATACATAATTAAATAAAGAACAACTTTAAAGCTTCATGTTTCTTGCGAATTAATAATGAATGGCAGTAGCATAAAAGGCATTTATAGTAAGCATTGTTGTCATCTCATCATCATCATTATCATAATTAATTTTATTCGATTTCTTTGGCTTGCCTTTATGGAATCCTTATACACCATTCATGCATATTAAATGCTATATGAGGGATTAACTATTTTGTGCAAATCTCTATTAGCCATACTACCTTCAGAATACCTTCTTTTTTTTTAATAATCTCTTCATACTAATTTCATCCACTGCCTTGCATCTGTTACCCACAACGTATATGTCAAACACACCTAATTGTTCCACTATCATATCCAACATAGATGACATTCCAACCATCTTTCTACTATGATCACTTCCTAATATATCATTTATACTTTTACAATCATATTAGCATTATGCAACACACCTTACGTATCCACCAGCGACTTTTTTAACACTTAAGGGACAGCTTGTTTTGAAGTAAAATGGATGTAAATATTCAAAATGCAAGAGTTTTGAAAATATTGGTGTTAAGAGAGAGCTAGATATTTAATATGATAGAGAACGGAAAGGTTTAAAGCATTAAAGATAAGTGAGAAAAAATATTGAGAAGAGATCGGAGGAAGGAAAAGAGGAGTTATGTGATGGTGGAGATTCAACTCAAAGAAATAGAAGTACTGTTGGGCTATAAATGTGTGTTAATTTCATAGCAATATTAGAAGGTGATTTTTTGAGAAATTAGTGATTTATTATATTAGTTTAATCATCTCTGTTCATTATCTTATATTATTTTATCATGGTTGTCATGAGAAAGTATGGGCTTCCCCTTTTTGACGAGATTGGGTGCAGTTGAGTTTGAGGAAGAGAATTTTCATATGCCCACTTTAACTGTACATATATACGGCTTCACTATAATAAATCAGGTTCTATCTTCTTTTCATTGCTATGGGCTTATTTTAGCTAAACAATTTATTCTAAATATTATAATTTTCTTGTGAAGCTTATTCTCTTTGGTACTACTCTACCAGTTCATCATATTCGCTTATGATTGAAACTTCTGCATGTAAGTTCAGTATTTTTTGTCATTTTTGTGTAATTTTATGGTTCACCAAAATTAATATTTTATAACTACATAAGCGGATTAGTTTCCTCCAAATTAAAATTTCTAGGTTTGAATACGATAGATTGATCCTAATCTACCATGTCTCAAAAGTTCATCAACTCTCAGCCACACTTCAATCTAACACAAACACTAACCATAACCCAAGAGCTTCATAAGTCAAAATTTATTGGCTTTGACCTAGCAGCGATTGCTCTTCCCACCACCTGTTCTCATCCGTACCATGAGCTTTCTTCCTCGCACAAGCTACGGACAGCCTGTCGAGCTCACTCCCATTGGGCGCCACATTTGGCACATTCACGTGAACTCATAGTTGTTGCACAAAGCCTTCACGCTCATGTGCCTTTTGCAATCAATCACATTTAATCACATTTGATCTCCTTCTGCAGCCGCTGCCTAATCATGTTGAGGTTCTCCCGTGCTATTATCGATGGCGGCTAGCAGCATCGTTCTAGCAAAGTTGCTCTTACTACTACTGTCCCTTTCTTGCATGTGTTGTTGGTGACTTCAATGGCAACTCATCTGCAACTTCCAATAGGAGGCTCATCTTCCATCTTGTTGTCTATGGTGTCTTCAATCCCCTTCCCAATGCTACCCAACACTAGCATTATGGCCCAACCTTGTGCTTCATGCTTATTGAATTTTCTCCACCAAAGATCTCTTAATGATCTAACAATTGTTGATGGTTCATTTGCTCCTTCACCCTGGATTCTTCTAGATAATAGCAGATCATCTCCTAATTGATTTATAGTTAAGGGTACAGCAAGATCATCTTCTAGTTTCATCTCATTCTTTCTGAGCGGCGTGAACTCTATGAGACACAAGTTGCACGCTTTATTTCAAAGTAAAGTCGCTCTTACGTTTACTTAGAATACAATTTTTAAACGGTGACTCTTTTTTCTACGTTTTGGTTGAAAAAATTTCCTTTGATCATCCAAGTTTGGAGATAATTCATTCCTTAATGATTGATCTTCATTTGATTGTTGTTCACTATCACGTACTTATCAAATTATATTCGAAAGCATGTTACTCGATAATTTAGAGCTCATATTATGTGAATGGTCTGCCAAGACGTACGCTGAAGTGGTCTTCATATTTTGATACATCAGATTCTTCTATTACCCCACTTTGGGTTGTATTACCTCGCATTTATGTCCACAACAGCAACAAATCTAAATCATACTCTTTAGGATCATTTTTTTGGAAATCAATTCAAGTTGATGCTACTACTGCCAAACTCTCCTAGCAATCTATGGCCTGAGTTCTTGTTGAGATAGATGTGCCAGCTCCTTTAACTAGAGAGGTAGCAATTGATGCTTCTTCGTACGGTTCTCGGAAAAAAAAAATGAATTTGAGGGTTTGCCCTCATATTATCAATCGTGAATAATTTTCAAGCATGATTACGTTGATTGCTTTAAGGCACATCCATAATTGAGGAAATCTTCTTCTAGGGGCCTTATTATTGAGGATTGCTCACTTAATCATAATTCGAGATCCAAGATGGTTGTATAGATAACTCCCATGATCAATTGCAGCTTTCCAACTTGCAGCTAGGAGATTCTCTCGCTACCTTAATTCCTTTAGGATATTCTCATGCTCTAGATACTTCTTTAGTTTCTTCTCTTGAGTTAGTGCCTTTCATTGCTATTGTAGGTTTGTGGATGCCGCTGTCTCTCAACTAATCCATCTCAAGTATATCACACATTTATGTTGGGCCTCTTGATACTTCAATAGCAAAGCCCAGAGGGATAATATGTCAACCTATTGAGAGTCCAACTATTGCTCCTTTCTATTCTACTAGTGAAGTTACCATTATGCTACCCATAGCTACTTATGAGATCTAATGTGGAGGTTATGGATGACTCTATCTCGATTCAGCCTCAATATTCAATAAAAAATTTAACTGGTTATATAAGGATAAAAAGTTTCAATTTGTGTTTTTCGTCGAAGCACAAATTTAAAAAAAAAAAATCCCATGTCACCTAGATTTATGAGATTCCAAACTAGATGCAATAACTCTATGAGTGAATTCAGCATTCTAGATTTAGCTAGTGTCTGGATGTGGGACTCCTCCATTCTACTTATGAGATCTAATGTGGAGATATTTATAACTCAACTTACAAGTTGTATTGATCAAATTTTGTTTCTTTCTTTCCATGTTGGCATCTATTTGTAATTGCTTGCATATATAGCATTTTAAACAGCTAGTTATTAAAGTTCATCGCTTAAAAAAATCTCAAAAGCACAGAAGTGCATTAAAATGTTTATATAAACCCATCATCATATGAATAAGACAATCACCCAAGGGATCCAATGGCAACATTATAACAGTTCAAACATGTCTCTCAGATTATAAACCTGATAAGAATATAATTGCTTTGGCAGATGCTTTCCTGAAGTTGTGAACAAGATGCACAAAATGCTGTAATACTTGAACATTTAAAACTGGAATCATATCAAATCAACTAATATCTGTAAGATTGGCAGAAAGATTACCTTTCCCACTCATCAGGACATATTATATCGGCTTTAAATCGCATTTCTGCTTTCAAGCGTGACTTGGCAGATATTGATTGGGCTCGCTTTTCAAAGTCTTCCTGCTATGATGCATTTGGCGTCAAAATACACAAGCCAAGGCTATTAAAAACACGATCACAGTCAATTGCTAAGAGAATATAAGCAAGGTTAGTTCGGAAAGTTATAAGAGTTTTTTAAGTTTAAACATTCGTGATACCAAACGAATGATTCACAGCAGGTGACAAGAGTGTTGCAAATGAAACATATCTAAACAATAGTAAAATAAAAATTAAAGGAAAGATTAGCAGAAAACTAAAAAAGCTGCATGTAAATGATTTGTAGAAGCTAATCAACAGTTAAATCTACTATTTTGCAGGCAAATCATGCATACTATCAAGAATCAACTTCATTATCTCAGATTCAAACGTTCATAACACCTCCAGCAGATGGCTCTGAATATTGAGGCTCGAAAGAATGCCATAGACGTTTGCAAGCTACTCAGAAAGTTATGCTACCAACAACTAGTATAAATGTCATACACAGTTGTACAGGATATAGCAGCAACTTTTTCATACACAAAGCTTGTGGTATTAGTGAAATCCAAGGCAGTACGAGATAAGAAGGTAATAGACGTGTTTATAAAGAAGATAGACAAAATAACATTAGTTCGGAACTAGAGGCTTACTTGTTGAAAAGGAAGAGGTTTTGGTGTCGGGGGTTAAGGTAGAAGGTTAGGAAAAACATTCTTGAAAGAGTTAGAATTTGGATCCAGATTACTATTTTTCATGCGACTATAATCAACAATCAAATCATATGCAGAAGCAAAAAAAATAGATGACACTAACATCAGTTTGCTATTGCAATTCTTGAAAATGGTGGTTATGTTCAGTGAATAAATAAACAGACTCAACTAAAATACTCAACAAACTAAGTGGTAGCTTTCTGATGTAAGAATACATTAACTAATTTATCTGAAGGTCTCGATTACTGGCAAAGTAGATTGAATCATACTCCAATTGAAGGAAGCGATGTAGTAGTCTTCTGAGGAAGTCCAAAGCCTTTTTTCTCAAGAGGGACATTCTTATAAGCACCCCAGATAACAGGAATCAACAAAACACCACGTTTTACAAGTTCAGTTCTGAACCTCTCAGCCTTCTGCATTGCTCTAGATACAGTTTCCTTGTCCCCTGCCAAAATAACCTGGAGTATTTTTCAGAAAAGCAAAAACCTACATAAAATCCCTGTGACTAAAGCATATTTACAGTGAGTGGTCCAGTGGTTTCCAACAGTTCATTTAGCAACAACCAGAAACAGGAAAATGCTTGCGGTGGTTCAAATTGACGTTGCAAAAGAGGAGAACGAAATACTAACTGGCCTAGCTGTATCTCGCAGCTGCACAAGTTCAACAATTCTGTTGGTAGAAAGTCGCAGGGGTAATCTTGATAGTGTTTCATCCCTTGTTATTTGAGAAAGCTGCTCTTCTTCTTTTTTGTTGTCCCAGAAAAACAATCCCGCAAGTATAATGATGCCTACACATTGCTGATTCAGAAACCTGATCTATTCAAGAAAGCAAGCAAGCAAATGGAGCAAAATTAAATTTCAAGCAAAATGGTGATGAAACTTGTTTCTTTATTGCGGTAAAAGTAGACTCACGAATAAAAACAAGGAAAAGGTCCCATAAATGAGATTCATTTAATTTTATGTTCTCAAACTAAAATTAGACAGTACAATCACAAATAAATATTTTGCAAAAGAAACCAAGAAGAAATAGAGGTCAGTCTGACTGGAGGTCCGGAGGTATTCTTTTCTAGGAAGTTTTCTGATCAGCTCCACGGAACAGTTGCATCATCTAATGCGCCTTCATCTTCTTTAAATAGGCTATGTTTCAAGCATTACATCATGCAATTAGATTACAGAGAACATTCTAGCACGCTAAAAGTTCCCAACATTGCCTTCAAGCATGTTAGTTTACAGGTCAAAAGTTCAAAAACTTGCAAATCTACATCGCAAAGCATAATTGGTGGAAAATCACAATAAGATCAATATGGTAGTTAAACGAGAAAATGGCTAAATGATAGGAAGGATTTTCAGCTAACAGTGAAGCAGCATAGAACAAGAGTGGGAAACGAAACAGCTTTCAAACAGCAATATTGATAATATATGAGGATATAACGCTTAGCTAAGTCAACAATAGAGAAAACTTTTCAAGGAAATATAATTTACAAATTTACTTTCAGGTTGTAATATAAATATGTATTGATACAAATGTGGGCTCCAAAAATTCATGGCCCAGTTATACTAAGAGAGTTCAATGTTTTCTGGTCAAATTTTCGTAAGGCAAGTTGAAGATAACACAAACTAGAGATTTTGCCCTCATTTTGTGGAATTTTTATTCGGTCCTCCCACCTGACGTAGCTCTACATTCGGTAGTCAATAATATGTCGCCACGTGCTCTTACTCTTTACCGCGCGGCCCGACGACCTGACTCGGACCGGAATTTTGCTCGGTATTGCTAGGTATTACTCAGTATTGCTAGGTATTGTTTTGCAATAATGAGAAATACCGCTCTGTGAAGACCAATACCTAGCAATACCGAGCAATACACAAACTCCCGGGTCCGTTCCGGGTCGGGTTGTCGGTCAGCACGGTAAATAGTGAGAACACGTGGCGCCTGTTTACTGCTCACCGAATATAGAGCTACGTCAGGTGGGAGGACCGAATAAAAATTCAAGTGTGAGGCCTTTACAAGATTTAATTCAAATTTTCTCATAAGCGCAAGTCGCTATAGTTAATTACCCATTCTGATGATGAAAGGAAACTTTCGATTAAAGCTAATATTAGATAGGCACTAAGTGCAAATCATAAATTAGCACTGTTTTGATCATAAAATTAAATAAAATTTACAGTCATCATCTTAATGTGGATAGTGTGGAAATGGTGTGAAATCGAACAAGATTTCATTAATCCATTACCTCAAGTTGTCATGAACCATGGTTTAATTAGTAAGAGTGGATCATAAACCTAACATGACTTCAAGAACCATGAGTTGCATCATCCACAAGAACCTTTAGATCTATGGCGGATATTTTTATGAAAGGACAAATATAAGTCGACCTCAGCTAACAGAGGGTTTTATACCCTGTCAAATATAACCTATGATTCCGTAAGGCAAATTAAATTTAAGATAAGACACTACCTAAATATTTCACTCTTATTTTGTGAAAACTTTATGATATGACTTCAAGTTTCTTATAGTTGTAAGCCCCTACAGCTAATTACCCCTTCAAGTGATGAGATAACTTTTGATTAACATTATTAGTTAGGTATGCACTAATTATCGAGCATATAGTAGCAGTAACTTTTTATGTTGGGGTTTTGAATTTAACACCTTGCACTTAAAGCGAATGGTAAGGAGAACAATAACAAACTTGACTAAGATCACATTATTTCTTTGTCTTGGGTTTCGTGATCCCTAATCTACGTGGTCAGAGGAGGTAGTCGACACAAACTGACTGGATGATTCTTGTCAGCAACCATGGGTTGCTTCATCCAAGGGCACCTTGTAGACATGGGGTGGATGGTTGTCTATGAGGACAGATTCGAGCCAAACCTAGCTAACAAAGGACTTGATGCTCTATCAAGTATACCCTATGATGCATTACTCTGGGTTTTAAGCTATTAGGGAACATACGGGCTCTGAATAATACTGTAATTTAATAATGTCATTTTTGCAGTGAAATCATCCGGTTAGAGAGCCCGAATCATAATAATTTACATGTGTCATTTTGGTAACAAAACCATTTGTTAGATGAGACAATTAGATATCATTTGAGAATGAATCTTAGCAATATGCTTTCAACAAAATATTCACTCTTTGTGAACTAAATTTATTTTCAAAGTCATCATCCTCAACAAACAATTGCAGAGGGTTGATGAATTTTACTTTAAGTTTTATTGGCAGTAGGTTTTATCTAAATATTTTGAATTTTATAAATTTTTATATTCTTATATTTTGCCTGAATTTAGCCCAAAATAATTATTGAGAAACTTTAAAGCATTTTTTAAATAGAATCCCCTTAGGTTGAAATTCACTATCAACACGATGATCATCAGAGTTATCAGGTAATTTTATTTTATTATTTAACCCTATCAACTTTGTCTATTTGTCAACAGAGGAACAAGCTAGAGTTTGGAGCTTGCATTTCATAAAGAAAATTTTCTTGTAAAAAGATACTAAAGGTATAATGAAAACGTAAAAACATTTTTTGTTGGTGGGTTTTATTATAACGTGTTTATTTACTAAATTCAAATCTTGTCGACTCCAACACATTTCAAGATAGTCAGACTTAAAATTAAAATTTCTCCTTTAATTTTAACCCGCATAGCATACCAGGGCACTTAATTCAAGTGTTTAACACATTCAACAAAGAAAATGTGGGTTAGAGCTGTCAATAAATAACCCAACCCATCAAACCGTCCCAGACCCAACCCGAAAAATCAAAATTCGGGTTTATCTATCAATTCAATTTTGAATAAAAAAAGACCAATTTAATTTTTTTCCTTAAATTCTTTTGTTTTTTAACATAATTGTTCTCATTTTTATCAATTAACCTAAAATCTATGGTTGACAAGTTAATGAAAATAATTATTTTAATTAAAACGGGTTATCAAGTCAGTTTGAGTTGCTAGCAGGTTGGGTTTGGGTCCATTTTTTAATCAATTTATTAAACGTGTAGGGTTCGGGTTGATCGAGTTCATGTCGAGTCAATTTAATGTAAGAGCTTATGTATTCATCATATTAGTCAGAGCACATGCGGACTTGTCATTTACTCATTTTTAAGAGTTATTTTCTTGATTAATTTTTAGTGCAATTATGTCACATATTTGCACAATTTTTAGTGCGCTCGCAATATGCATGTTTATAGATTCGATGCATTTGCATGTTTCTAAAATAATTTTAATAGAATTTGAAGATTGCCTCGAGATGCATATATAACTTGAAAACATTCATATTTGATTATTTTACACGCATTCATGACCCTTGTGTGAATTTTCAAGAAGTCAAATCATAATTGAGAGTTGCCTCGTAAAATTCATGAAAGTGGCAAAATTATGCAATTTTTTATTTTATATTTCTATTTTGCAATTTAAAAGTTTAAATGATCACCTTCTTTTCACTTGGATGAAAATTTTCCAAATTCGACGGCGAAGAAGGAAAATTCATGACAAGTTAGAGCAGCACATTATTTTGCATGTCGTACTTTCATCATTTTAATTTTATTTGATGGCTTGGGGTCCCCGAGGGCTCATTCCATCCATATAAATATGAAGGGTAGGGGTATTCATTTCACACATTCCTTGGCTTGATTGAGTTCACTGTCGTGAGTTCTTAGGGTCTTGTTCGTACTCTTAGCAAGCTAGCAAGTTTTGAACAGTTCCCTGTAAGTCCAATATTTTTGTTCACTGCTCACATTCTGCTCTTTTAATGTTATTTCCATTGCATTTTAAGTGTTTAACTTTGTATACTTATTGCTTTAATTTGCTGCATTTTGCTAGTATTAAATTTCTTGTATGCAATTTTAGACTCTATTTAGTTAAACTCTGACAACCTCCTAACATCTCCACCATGTAGGGGAATTTACAGGGAATTTGGGCCTATCCACCACGGTGAAAAAAAGGTATGGTCATCCTAAGACAAAGCAGCCGGAATTCTCAAAAATCTAACCACACTAAGAAACGTGCATATGAGTGGCTGCATCACAAATTTAAAAGGTAAATTACCAAGTCGTATTGTGGACATTGTTAACAAGTTTCATTTCGTCATGCTTAAGAAAAGCATGTATAAGGCTCTACTCGCTGCGTTGAACGTGTCATTAACAAGTTTAACCTGTGACATCGTGAATATTGCCGATGAGCGTCCTCCCACCATGCTAAGAAAAATATATATGAGCTCAACTAGCCGCATTGAACACATCACCAACATGTTTCACCCATGACATCACGAATGTCCCCAACAAGCTTCCTCCCACAACATTAAAGAAAGCATGTACAAGGCTCCATCGTGCCAAGGGCATTGCCGATAAGTTTTGAGGCCTTTTTATGAGGTTACATTTTATATCTATGCATGCAAAGAAGATGAAATGGAGACAAGACTATGAAGTTGCAAGCAAGCACACAAAAAAAATGTATTTTTATATTTTTTTAGTGTTATTATTATTATTATTATTTTTAGAGAGTGGGATTCTCCTCTCTTTTTTAGGCAGAAAAGAGGCATTTGAAACAGAGAGGTGTTTCTCTTTTTAGAGAGAAAGAGAAAACTAGAAATTTTTAGAGAGAGAAATGGACAACTAGTGAATGAAATGAATTTCTCTCTTTGTTTATAGAGAGAAAAAAAGGAGAGGGGATGTTTTTAAGGTCATTCTCTCTCTATTTAGAGAGAGATAAGAGGGTTATTTCTCTCTCTTTCTCTCTGTTGAGAGAGAGAGAGAGCTGTTGAGAGAGAGAGAGAGGTGAATATTTTAATAATTCTCTCTCTATTTAGAGAGAAAAATGAATCGAAATAAGAGAGTTGAGCGAGAAGGAGAGAGACAAAAGAGAGAGGAAAGAAGAAAAAGGGGGAAGAAAAAGGTTGGTCGGCAAGATTGAGTGGGTGGCGGTGGCATTTCGAGGCAACATGGGAAGTCGATGGCGGCAGGATGTGCACGCGAGGTCGACGATGGAATCCTAGGCAGCATGGTTAGCCTTGTGTGACCAAGAGAAGGTGAATAAGGGTTAGGCAGGGTCTGTTAGGTGCAACAGTGGCATGGGTACAATAGTCAACCAAACTGGTAGCCTATGCGGGGTAGGCGAGGTTGGGCGAGCGACTAAGGGTGTGAAAGTGAGTAGAGGGTCACACAAGCACCACCCATGAGGGGTTAGGGGGAATCGAATGGGTTGTTTTGTGTGTGAGTTTGAGTAGTGTTATGAGGAATGAGTGTGTAAGGTTAGGGGTATGTTTCATGAATAGAGGGTCAGACAAGCGCCACCTGGATGATCTGTTTCATGAATGGAGGTCGTTCGGGTGATTTTACGCAACATTGCCCTCATAATCCAATATTTTTATTGTTTGATCAAGTCAACCGCGAAGGGTTTGTCTTTGATAATCTTGATGCTCTAAATGCATTGGTACTATTAGTTCACAATCAGATAACATTTTGGGTGATTTCATGGTGTCGAGGAATATCGAACCCGCTTCTTATGGTATCACATCATTACATCGTCGTTCTTGATGGACGCACTCAAATTAATTATAGGATGGGAATTAAGGCTCAACATTCAACAACCTCCCTGCATCCTCCCCGCGTAGGGGAGTCTTCAAAAGAGTTAGGTCTTCCCACCACGCTTAAAAAAGCAGACATGGTCAATATTATGAGACATTATGATCAAGGAGTTTTGTACATCGCCACACCAAGAAAGACGAGTAAGAGTCTTTGTGTATCTATTTGAAATTTAAATATTTCCTCCACATGTTAGAACACACAAATACTTAAATCTGGATTTTCCAACCATGTAAGAAAAGCACACAAAAGACTTACCAGCCGCGTCTCAAGTGTTTCCTGCCCTATTTAGAAAAGCGTGCATAGGTTTCACTCATCACTTCAAACATGTTGCAATTAGAATTTTAAGGGGCTCTTTGGAAACAAGTAGGATTTAACTTTAATAGGATTTAGTAAATCCTGAGGGTGTTAAATCCTAAAAACTATTTGGTATGACAAATGTTAAATCTTATTAAATCCCAAGAAACTGCTCGGTAATATATTTCAGAATTTATGACAGTTAGGGATTTAAATGTAAAGATGCACAATTGAATTGCATCATCAGTAAGATAGTTATAAATTCAAGATAAGAGTATATAACATAATAAATCCAACTTGAGTTCAAACAACATAACTAAAATATCAATAAAGAGTACATGAATAACTAATATTAATCAAAACACAAACGAACTACTACTTACGCTTCAATATTCAAGTGGACTTGATATATCTTGCATGGGAGATAAATTTTGTCACAACGTTCAATTTCTTTGGCTTGCTATCTAAAATCAAAAAAATTATTACAAAATGTAATGTAGTTCGAAATATTTACTACGCAAACCAAAATTCTTACTCGAGCATTCCATAAATCAATGGTGATGTTGTGTCTTATAGCTTCATCCTAAATTATTTCACCTATTGTCGCATGTAAGTTTGGATCCTAATTAGATATTTCAACTTCTTCATGTTAAGCATCATGTTGTATTTTCGTTTAAGACATATTGAAGTAGAGATTCTAATGCATTATGATGCATCAAACGATTTCTATTTCTAGCGAAAAGGACATACCTGTGCGATGAGAAAACCCTGCTCGCAACTATAGATGAAGTTGAATTGGAGAGGACAATGCCTAGTGGAGGAAGGATCCCAGCAATTAGAGAGGAAGACGAGTTGGAGAGTATGAGGTGGCGAACAAGAGTAATGCTTCCCTTCATTGTAACAGACAAGGGCATTTGCACAGCACCACGACACGAGCGTTGCGGGAGAGAATTCTCGCAAGCATAAATCCCATTAAATCTGCCAAATTGAGGGATTTACTAAATCCCCGACTTACGCCGTAAATCTGTAAATCGGGGACTTATCGAGGAACGAGATTTACGGAGCACTCGAAAACTGTTTGGTGGGATTTACCATAAATCCGACGTAAATTCGATAACAAACAACCCCTAAGAGCTTTGAGAATTGCATCTTTTTTATACATGCATGCTAGGATTTGATGACAATGGGGGCAACAATGTTTACGAGGCAGGAATGCACAAAAATTATTTTCTTCTTTGTTTTCTTTTCTTACTATTTTTTCTTCTCTATTTGGAGAGAGAAAGAGAAATGGAGAGAAAGAGAAATAGATAAAGAGATAAAGAAAAAGAGGAAGAGATAAAGAGAGAAAAAATAATGAGAGAGAGAAAGGTGAAAGAGAGTGAAAAGAAATAGAGAAAGAAACTTATAAGAAGAGAATGAGAAATAGAGTGAGAGAAGAAGAGGAAGAGAGAAAAAAAGTGAGAGGTTAAATGTTGAGGGAAGAAGAGAGAAAGAGAGAGGCACAATGAGGAGGCAACAATAGCAGGGACAAGAAGGCAGCGATGGTGGGGTAGAATAGGTGGTGACGATAGGTTTGAGCTGTCACGACCCAGCCCGGTTAGCTCATATAGACGATGCGGGAATGGAATCAGACGTTCAGAACAGTTCAATCATCATATTGCATGAATGAAAATTTTAAGAGACTTCAATAGGAATTAAAAGCGCCTCTAATATTTTTTTCCAAAACATACATTTAACATTTCAAGCTATTACAAAAGAGAGTTCATATATACAATATGGTTTCAAAACTAAACTATTCATGTCATGCCAAAACCACCCAAAATAAAATCAACTATAACTAGGAAAAAATTAAAAAAAACTGTCAACCGGTACACAACGACTGTATGTGAACTTTGAGTTGTCAGCCATCTCTTGTAGCAGGTTCTCCTAAAAAGTATCCCAACACGAGGGAGTGAGCTAACGCTCAATAGGAACTCTCTAATCCTAACATGTTCACATGCCTTTAAAATGAAAATTTATAATTTAAGCTAAAGGGGAAAGGCCTTAATTTCTTTTCCTACACATGTTAACCTTCATGTCTTAAGAATGTTAAATATTTTATGTATGTCATATCCATGTCAGGTAATAAATGTCATATTATAAGCTTATTTATACTTTATCATATACAACCGTACCGGAGTACCAGGGGTGTACTGATCAGGTACACAAACATCTTTTTGCCATTTATTTCTTTTCCTCTTTACTCTAAAGGGCCATTTTGTTTTCATTTTGCTCATAAAAGTCATATTTGTGCTTTCGCATCATATTTGGTACACCGCAAATATCATGGACAAGCATTTTCATATTCTTTCCATATAAATTCATATGTCTCAAACATACAGTAAATGTTTGACATGTATCTTGAACATGAAGTAAACATGAAGTAACATGTATCAATTATATAAGAATATAAAACATAAAAGATTCATAAAAGCATAATGAAATGTCATGTGGTCATGTAAAGAAAAGGATCCTACCTCAAAAGTACTATGCAAGCATCCACTTCATCTCTCTATTTGTACCTCTTCTTACCAAAACCTAAAGAAAGCAATACAATATAAATTTCTTGCCAAAATAAATATTTATATTACACTAATCCCCTCTTAAGCTCACTAGCTCACACTCATTTACCCAAATCCTAAGACTTTTAATCACCCACATAAACATCTTTATTAAAATAGAGTATGCACCCATTTAAGGCAAAATATAAGGAGCATAACTTATAGTTTGATGCAATATCACACAATCCCTTTAATGAATTTTTGGTTTTGCTTTAAACTCAATTTTTGGAACCCTAAGATTACACTAATTTCATTCCAATTGCTTAAAAAAACACTCCCCTTTCATATATATATATATATATATATATATACATACATACATACATACATACATATATAAGGCATTAAAATTTCGGAATAAATCATAAAAATAATTTGAAAATTTATTTTTTTCTCAAAATTTTAATTTCCCTTAATTAGAGACTTCCCAAAACCCTTAGGAACAACTTTTGTGAATATGCAAGCTCAAAAACCCTAGTTTAGGAAAAGCCCTAATTTTTAAAATCCAAATTCTTTAAGAAAAATTGCATTTTCCTCTAAAAAAATCTCTTCCCTTAAGTTCTTCCAACATTCCCTACAAAAATAATCCAAAAAAGAGGAACCCTAATTTCGGAACCTATGATTTTCCTTAAAGAAATCTTCAAGTTTAAGGCATAAAAAGGTAGGTATAATCAAGCCCTAAAGTTTTTCTAAAGAAATCTTCAATAAAATATAAACCCTAAATTCTTGCTTCAAGAGAAACTCATAAAAAAACAAGGTTCTTTAAGATTAACTTACCTCCAAGCTTCTCCAAGTCTTCCTCTATCTTTTTCCTAAAGGATCTTGTAGGAATCTTGCCGGCCACCGCCCGCCGAGCCCAAGCCGTCGCCTCTTCTCCCTCTCTCGCGTGCTTTCCCTTGCTCGGCCGAAAGAAACCAACAAGGGACCGACTAAATCGGTCCCTAGGAGGATTGTGGGCTTAAGGAATTGTTCTTAAGTGGCTTATTACGCATGTACCCTCCCATTCAATATTTCTCTCAAAGCTCATGAGGGGTAGTTTGGGCACAATCTATAAATTTTACTTAAACGAACTTCGGCGATTTTTAATTTCAAATCCATGCGAAATTGGTTATAAGTTCTTTATATCGTTTCGATCGAAATTTCGTGAAGAATTTAATAAAATTTATTTCGTCGAATTCCGACGACATTGAAATTTCACCTAAGTTTGCCGCGACACAACGAAATGCGTGCGATGCACTCAAACGACGAATTTCGGGTTTTACATGAGCTGAGGAAGATGAGTGTGAGAGAGGGAGAGAGCTTGGGCGTGGGTGCGAACAGAGAATGAACTCGAGAGGGTTACTGAGAGGGAGAGTGCTTGAGCTAGGGAGGGCAAGCATATGGTAGATTTAGGATTTTTTTTTCCTGTATAGCCACTAGGGTATGACATGGTGAGGCATGGGCTCAAGATGGGAGAGGAGAGAAGGAAACTTTGACCTTTTTTAATTTAATAATAATAAGGAAGAATATATATTTTCCTCAAAAAAATTTATCGCTCATATAAATCGAAGTCCGGTCATCATCTTGTGCTAGGAGGAATTTTTCCATTTCATCACACAAAGACATCAGTAATGTAGATGTCTATTTAAGTTATTCATACTATCCTGAAAGCATCAGCACAATCCGTTTCTTGAATGAACGTTGTTTGAGTGATTTCAACTCATGCAACCATTGCAAAGTTATTTACTATTTTAAGAAAAAAAAATCAGTATCAAAGGGAACTAGAAGGGTTGTACAAAGAAAAATTAAGCTGCACTTAAAAAGGTGATATTTTAGTTGAAATTCATATAATAGAAAGTTTAGAGACCAATTCGTTGTCAACTATTGATGCAAGCAAAAAAATTAGGAAAACCCCTAATTTTTGCAAGCAAAAGTTACTCTTCCTAGGATAATAAAAATACACCAAAATACAACTTTTATAAGATAAAAGACTCTTACAAACTTTGACACAAACACAAACATAAACATACACCTAAACTTGCATTCTTTGATTGATTGAGAAGAAAGATGCAATTGGAGTGGTCACTTGCGCATAGAAGAAGGCAAGAAGTCGAGACGAAAGGGAGGAGAAGCTCGCAAGCTTTCCTAGAAGAAGAGGAAGAGGTGGTACAAGCTTGCAAGCTTTTCCACGAAGAAACCCGCAGGTTTAGGCTCCAAAAATCACATAATAACATTTTTTTATGCCTCAAGACACCTTATATTCATAGGGGAAATGGGGCAGCCAAACAGCCCAAAATTCCCTCATTTAAACCCATTAAATTCAAGTAAATGGGAGGCCAAAAGTTAGCCCAAAACAGCCAACAAAAACTGGAGGAACTCCTGGGAAAAAGGCAGCATTTAAGGCTCCCAAAAACTGAATAATCAATGCTACGAATCTGGACAGAAATCAGTCCAGAAACAGTCCAAAAAACAGCCAGCAGTTATCACAAAACAACTCCCAAAAATTAGTACAGGAACCGGGTTGGAGAAGTCACGGGAACACAGCCAGAGAGGGACCCGAAAAGCTAACACAGAAATCGGGAAGGAGAAACCAAGGGAAAGCAGCCAGGGGGAGAACCGAACAGGCAACCAGCACCCAGCATAATTTCAAGGGAACAACACAAGGAAGAAACCAAGAAGGTCCCAAGATTTCAGCTAAAAAACAGTGCTGTCAAAGCCCAATCCGAGAGCAGCCAAGGCCCAAACCAAGAGGTAGCAAACAGCCCAAAGATTGCCTACATCAACTATTGTTTTGTTTTCTTGAAACAGTTGCTTTGAAATAGATAAAGTAGTCAAAATAGCTTATTATGCGACTAAAAAAAGGAGAAATGAATATAAGCTGAATGATTACAGCAATTAATGTAGCCAGATCTTTTAGATGTTATTTAATACAATCATCAGCATATTAAAGCAAAAAGAATATAACACAGTTGTAAATTCAAGTCCTCACCTCCAACATTGATGCCAGCATTAGTAGCAGTCTCCCAAAGAGCAGGGGCACCATCACCACCACTAATTGCACGTATGAGTCTGGGGACAGTAAAAAACATCGAAATTCCAGCAGCAGCTGAAAGTGCGACATAGAAAAATCTTCTTACACCACGAAATGGTGCTTGAACCTCACTAATAAGCTTGAGATCCCTTCGAAATCCATAACCGATGTCTTCACCTCCAACTCTAGCCTATAAATGATTAAAGTCGTGATAAGTGAAAAAAAAAAAAGAAATCAAGAATTCCATCATGCGAGTGACATTACATTATTCACACACACACACAAAAATTAGATGCCACAATCACTATTGACTATACCAACCTCTTCCTGCAATTCCCTAAACTCGGGCAAAGCTCTGAATGAAGCTAAGTCGGGATCATTGAGAATAGTACTGAACTTGAGATTATAATCTCTCAAAGCAGTTCGCAAACAATCTGCAGCTTTCTTCCCTTCACCCCTACAATGGATTGAGCAAAAGTACAAGAATTTGATCGTGCGTAATAGTTTCAAACTGAAAAACCATAAACTGTTGCAGGAATTCCTGATTAACAAACCAAAAAAAAAAAAACCAACCATGTTTTAAATCGACATCAACTCCTCATTACATTGCATTAGACCATGGAACGGCCGATCACCAAGAAAAGATTAATAAAATATACATTGTTAAACCTGATTGAAAACTCAAGAGTGTGTTTCTCCCAAGGTATTCAAAATGACTGTCAAACTCTATTATAAGCAAGTTTACAGATTGAAATTTAAGGAAGAATTTATAATGTTGGTTCTACGAAATGAATGGAAGGCCAAAGAGAGAAAAAAAAAAGACAAATATCTTAAGGAAGAGGAGCTGCAGAAACTTTCTACTTTTGATAGTGAAATTGTGGTCCCCAGAACTTTCTACATTCAAATTAGAAAATCAAATCAAGAACCAGCTACATTAGATTAACCCGTCCATTGGATTCATTAGATCAAATTATTTTCTTCTTGTGGACAAACTCAAGGAAACATAGCAGGCTAACTGGGTCTCATGAATGCACACAGAGCTACATTGTATAAGCATATTAACAATAGCGACCAGGTTAACTAACGTGTATTAGAGAAATATTGTACCGCATGTATCTTCTATTTATAACTCTGTAAATCTTACATTTGAGATCTAATAATACAATTCTCTCCTCATTTCATGTTCTTCATTTTCTTGCTTCATCTTCTCTGCCCGGCTGGGTTCACAACATGGTATCAGAGCAGGCCATGACCGATCAAAGCTCGTCGGCGCGTCAAGCACCCACCACCGCTCCTTCTTCGTTCACGGACTTCACCGTGCCGGCCCCCCTGAAATTCTTGATATCAAATCTCAAGAACTTAGTGCCGACACAACTCACCGCTGATAACTACACCATTTGGCGGCTGCAACTTCTTCAACACTTCACCGCAAATGGATTCGCCGGACATCTCACCGGATCTTCCATTTGTCCCACCGATCCAACCGATCCAAATTTCTCAGGATGGAACCTCATAGACAAAAATCTGATCTCCGCCCTTCTTTCTATTATTTCACCATCTATCTTAACTTACGTGATCTCGTCTTCTACTGCTCACGAGGCTTGGATCACCCTGGAAAAGGGTCTTCAATCAGCAAGCCGTTCAAGAGTCATCCAGCTCAAGAACGAGCTTCACCACGTACAAATGAAGGAAAGCACTATGCAGCAATATCTTGCAAAGATTAAATCCATTGTGGATACAATCGCAGCCTCAGGATCAAATGTAGATCAAGAAGACATCATACTGTACATATTAAACGGGCTACCGTCCGCATACAACTCCTTTAAAACCTCAATTCGGACGTCTCTTCTTCCCATCGACCTCGACACCCTGTATTCGCTCCTATGCAGCGAAGAAGTTCACGTTCAACGCGAAACAAGCAAGGAAAGCAACACCACGACCGACTCGGTGGCCTGTTACTCAAATGCTGCTTCTACCAAGATCCGAAACAACAAGAAATATTTCAAGAACAAGAATGCGGCCTCAACTCCCTCTTCGTTCACTACCGTCAACACCAGTCAATCAGGGAGTTCAAACAACCGACCCATTTGCCAAATCTGTGGCAAACCCGGTCATGTGGCCATAAATTGTTGGCATAGGTGTAATCTCAATTACGCTCCTACTACATCCCGCCAGTCGAGAGCCCTGCTTGCTCAACCTTCATCCACTTCAAATCAAGATTGGGTTCTTGACTCGGGAGCGTCATCTCATCTCACACCGGATGTCTCCAACATCAACTACCCTTCTTCTTACCGAGGATCGGATGTCGTGTCCATAGCAAACGGGTCTTCCCTTCCGATCCACAATACAGGACAAGGCATCCTTCCTCTACCGGACACCGATCGTAAGCTACGCTTGAGTAATTTACTTCATGTTCCCTCCCTCAAACACAATCTCTTATCTGTTTCCAAGCTAACTACAGATAATTCTATTCGTATCTGCTTTGATGCTAACGGGTTTACCATTAAGGACTTGCAGGATCATCGTTCTCTCCTTCATGGGCGTCTCCGTAACGGTTTATATCAGCTACAGCTAACACCGAACGAGCCCATCTCCGCACTGCAGACAACAAAATCTACGTTCAACCCGTGGCATGCCCGCTTAGGACATCCCCATAACCACGCCATTTCCATTTTAGCAAAATCTGTTGATACAATAAAAGCTGTACCATCTCCTATTGTTTGCAAAGTTTGTAGCATGGCTAAAAGCCATAAACTCGCATTCAGTAATAGCAAAACAGCTTCGTCTGCCCCATTTCAATTAATCCACTCGGATGTTTGGGGTCCAGCTCCTCAAGAATCTTTAGACGATTTCAAATATTACGTTCTTTTTATCGATGATTACACGCGTTTTTGTTGGATTTATCCTCTGTTTTATAAGCATGAAACACTAACTAAATTCAAGAATTTTTGCAATCTTATTTCGAATCAATTTAATACTAAACCGAAACTCCTCCGTTCGGACGGAGGAGGTGAATTTACAAGTACTGATTTTAAAACCTTTTTAGCTCAACAGGGGATTATTCATCAGATCAGCTGCCCTCATACACCCGAGCAGAACGGCGTAGCCGAACGTAAGCATCGGCACCTTCTCGAGATCACTAGAACGCTTCTCCTAACCGCCTCGCTACCGCAAAGATTTTGGGATGAATCCCTTTTCACTGCTAATTATCTCATAAACCGGATCCCCTCCAAAACTCTCTCCTATCAAACACCTTATCACAAGCTTCACGGCACTGTCCCCTCCTACGCTCATCTCCGCATCTTCGGGTGCCTTTGTTTCCCGTGGCTCAAGCCATATACCGCAAACAAGCTATCTCCAAGATCCGACGAATGTACATTCTTGGTTTATTCTTCCGCCCATAAGGGATACAAATGCTATAACATGTCCACGGGCAAGATATTCATTTCAAGACACGTCGTGTTTCACGAACAAATATTTCCATATGCTTCGGATTCATCTGGTAACCTCCCACCCAATTCTCCAGACACTTGTCCCACACCGCCTCTTCTCCTTATCCCTCACTCTACCATCAATCAAAATCGGCAACTACATATTACATCAACCCACTCGCCCAGCACTACAACAGCTCAACCCACTACAATCATCCATCCCACCCCATCTCTTACCAACTCCTCAGACACTGCCCACTCAATTCATCAGCAAGCTCCCCACCCGGAACCGGTAATCACCTCAGCCCCGTCTCACCCTATGATCACCAGACTAAAATCCGGCATCACAAAACCCAGGCAACTCCTTAATCTCTTTGCCACCGAGACAAATCCTACACCACTTAATTTTTCCCAAGCAGCCAAACATCAACACTGGCGGTCAGCTATGTCCGCAGAATTTCTCGCTCTACAACAGCAAGGAACCTGGTCACTAGTTCCTCCACCGGACAACAAACCGGTTCTCGGTTCAAAATGGACATACAAAATTAAAACTCTTCCGTCTGGTAAAATTGACAAATATAAAGCGCGGTTAGTTGCACAAGGCTTCTCTCAACAATTTGGAATCAACTATAACGAAACCTTTAGCCCAGTAGCCAAAGTTCCCACCATTCGCATACTACTAACACTGGCTCTACATCGCAACTGGCGGATCAACCAATTGGACGTCTCCAATGCATTTTTGCACGGCGAACTATCCGAAGATGTCTATATGAGACAACCAGTCGGTTTCGTGGATCCTCTACTACCCAACCATGTATGCAAGTTGCACAAATCTATTTACGGACTCAAACAATCTCCGCGCCAATGGTTCAAGAAACTCACAACATTCCTCCTCCAATTCGGCTTCAGGTTTAGTCGCTCCGATCCTTCCTTACTGCTTTATACACACAAACAGATTCATCTTTACTTCCTAATCTATGTGGATGATATCCTACTAACAGGTAATGACAATCCAACAATGCAAAGACTACTCGATCATCTGAATGCAACCTTCCAAATAAAGCAGATGCAGGACGTATCCTTATACCTCGGCATTCAGATCACTCACTCCAGCGATTGCATTCTCCTTCAGCAATCTCATTATGCCACCAAGATTCTGGAGAAAGCAGGATTCTCCACTTGCACACCGGCGGCGACACCAATAACATCCAAATCCACTCAGACAGATTTCAACACACAACCATACTCGGACCCGCAGCTTTACCACACCATAGCCGGCTCATTACAGTATCTTTCTATTACACGCCCCGACATCGCTTTCGCCGTCAACTCCATCTGCCAACATATGCACAATCCTACGGTTCGGGACTTTCAAGCCTTAAAACGACTACTCAGATACATTAAAGGCACTCTACCGCTCGGTATAAGGATCACTCGGGGCGACCTCCAGCTACGCACATTCGTCGATGCCGACTGGGCAGCGGATTCCATGGATCGCAAGTCCATTACCGGACACTGCACGTTCCTCGGTTCAACAATCATATCCTGGTGTTCAAAGAAGCAAACAACAGTCGCTAAATCTTCCACTGAGGCGGAGTATCGGGCGCTATCTACAGCAGTATCCGAAGTTATATGGCTTCGTCGTCTCGCAGCAGAACTCCAGATACCGCAGACATCGCCGACCGTTATCCATTGCGACAACACCTCGGCAATAGCTTTGGCTCATAATCCCGTATTCCACGCGAGAACCAAGCACATCGAGATCGATCATCACTTCATTCGGGATCATCTAGACTCTGGACAGATCTCGGTCATCCATCTAAGCTCAATCGACCAAATCGCCGACATCTTTACCAAATCTCTCACGACAACTAGATTCATTTCTCTTCGCAACAAATTGAACATTCAATCCTCGAATGATCAATTTGAGGGGAGATATAAGCATATTAACAGTAGCGACCAGGTTAACTAACGTGTATTAGAGAAATATTGTACCGCATGTATCTTCTATTTATAACTCTGTAAATCTTACATTTGAGATCTAATAATACAATTCTCTCCTCATTTCCTGTTCTTCGTTTTCTTGCTTCATCTTCTCTGCCCGGCTGGGTTCACAACACATTGAAGGCTACAAGAACAAAAGTAAAAAGGCTGCACATGGGCTGCAAGAAAGATTCAAGCAATCAAGACAACACCTCGCCTTGCAAAGCCATCATTGAACCAACACAGTCAGGCATATACCAGCATTGTACGCTCCTCCATGCTACCCAAGAGATAAGTGGATAACTAATTGGATATATGGTCACCTTATCCCATGTAGTTTGAATTCCGTAGAGTTTTCTAAATTTGTTATTGTAAGCCTTGCATCATCTTATTATAAATTAGAGAAGCATGTAGGCATTAAAATGAGTTGTTAGCACCCGTCCATGCCAGTGGAGCGCACCATGTCTTGCCCCATCTTCAGCTTTCAACCTAATTCAAAAACATCAGATATCTCTTACAAGAGCAACTTAATGGATGTGTAGAAAATTTTGAGTTCTAACTGGCTTTTAGCTCTTTAAAGGTCTAACAGAAAATGTGATACAAGACAGTTTAGGATTATGATTTTTTAAAATAACGAGAATAATGCAATATATATAAATCACACAAGGTAACTTAGGTTTTGCATATCACAGACCTTTAAATACGCGAAAACTTATTTCCCATTAGAATAGAGAGAGTTAGAAAAAACTACACCTTTACTAAATTGTCTTTTAAGTACAAGAATATATATATATATCATGGTTTAAAATTGCGCAATATGAGGCCCGCCTTTGCGCAATTCCAATAAAAAACGCCTCGAGTTTTTTTTATGAGGGTTGCACCTCAACTTGGTTGAGGCCCGCCTCGCCTCACTGGCATGAGGCGTAATCCTCACGCTATATATATTAAAACTTACATAAATCTTGAAGTAAATGCCCAATAAGATTGACTTTATTGACCTTAGCATCCTAAATGAAAATAAAGATTTATATTTTATTTGCATATTAGTAAAACCGAAGTTAGAGAGGCTTTAAAGAAAATGAAGTGTGAAAAAGCTGTTGGACCTGATGATATTTCAATAGAGGTGTGAAAATACTTAGGAGATGAAGGAATTTCTTGGCTTACTAAACTTTTTAATACTGTTTTGAAGACTAAAAAGATGTCTGATGAGTGGAGAATGAGTGTGTTAATTCCTATTTTTAAGAATAAAGGTGATGCACAAGATTGTGCGAATTATAGAGGAATTAAGTTAATGTGTCATTCTTTAAACTATGGGGACATAGGTTGCGATGTGATACTAATGTTTCTCAAAATCAATTTGGATTTCATGCTGGGTAGTTCTACTATGGAAGCCATACATTTATTGAGAGGTTTAATGGAGAAATATAAAGAGAATAAGGATGACCTACATATGATATTTATTGATTTAGAGAGAGCATACGATAAAGTTTCAAGAGAAGTGCTATGGAGAGTTCTTGAAAAGAAAGGAGTTAATAATGCTTATATTTTAATCATTAAAGATATGTATGCAGCAATGTTTAAAATTGCGTATTCGGGTATTGAGGCGTTTTTCATTCGTGAGGCGAGGCGTAAGCCTCAAGGCGTTTTGAGGCATAAGCTCAAAATCAAAAGATTGCGTAAACATAAAATGATAATTTTTTATATACTAATGAGTGAATAATATAAAACATAAAAAGCATAAGATATGAAGTGAAATCAAAATATCCAATAAACAGAACAACATGAAATATAGTTCAACTCAAAATTCTATCTTTCCCAAATCCAGTTTTCTTTTCATTAACATATAACTCAAATTTTCAAAATAAATAGCAATGACATATCACATAAGAAACTCAGAAGTCATAAGCACTGTCATCACTAAGGGGTTCTTCATTTGAATCATCATTATGATGAACTGCTCTCTCCCCTTCCTCTCCTATAGAGTCCAATGTTAGGCATTTACTTCAAGATTTATGTAAGTTTAATATATATAGCGTACGAGGCGGGCCTAACCATGTTGAGGCACACCAACAACAACAAAACAACAACAAAAGCTTTATCCCACTACGTGGGGTCGGCTAATGAATCCTTTTTCTCCATTGTGTCCTATTAAAAGCCAAATTCTCGTTTAAATCTAATAAAGAAAGGTCATTCCTAATATTTTCTAACCAAGTCTTTTTAGGTCACCCTACCTTTCTTAACACAAAGTCAAATCTAATACCTCTACTCTCCTAACCGGGTCGTTGGAAGGCCGCCTTTTTATGTGACAAAACATCTAAGGCGACTCTCTCTAATCTTATCTTCTACTGGAGCTACTCCAACCTTTTCACGGTATATGCTCATTTCGTATCTATTCTAAGGGTAAAGCACTCATCCATCTAAGCATCCTCATCTCTGCCACACTTAACTTAGTATTATGCTTCTCTTTTAATGGCAACATTCGCGCAATAAAGCATTGCAGGCCTCACTACCATCTTATAGAATTTTCCCTTAAGTTTGAGGGGTACATTTCTATCACATACAAGCCCGATGCATTCCGCCACTTCAACCATCCAACTGAATTCTGCTGATAATATCCCATCTATTTCACCATCACTCTGAACAATAGATAAGATATCTAAAACGTGTATCTTATTAATGACTTGATCGCCCAAAGTCACAATCCCCTCATTAGGACTATTACTGCTAAAATTACACTCCATATATTCCGTTTTAGATCTATCTCAAGCGAAAACCTTTAGACTCTAAGGTTGACCTCCATAATTCAAGTTTACCTTCAACTCCCTCTCTAGTCTTATCAACAAGAAGAATATCATCAGCAAAAAGCATACACAAGGTAATCATCTTGCAAATGTCTAGTGAGAACATCCATGACTAAAGCAAATAGATATGGGCTTAAGGCTGATCCTTGATGTAACCCAACCGAAAATGGGAAATACTTGGTCAAACCCTTGTGTTTGAACACAAGTAATAGCTCCTGCATACATATTCTTTAATGATTTGAATATAAGCGATTATTGACTCCTTTCTATCAAGAACTCTCCATAGCACTCTCTTGGAACTTTATCATATGCTTTTTCTAAATCAATAAATATCATATGTAGATCCTCCTTATTTCTCTATATTTTTCATCAAAACCTCTGAATAAATGTATGGCTTCCATAGTCGACCTACCCGGCATGATCAAATTGATTTTGAGAAACATTAGTATCACGCGCAACCTATGCTCTTAACTCGCTCCATAATTTTAAAGTATGAACATTAACTTAATACCTCTATAATTCGTGCATCCTGTGCATCGCCTTTATTCTTAAAATAGGAATTAATACACTCATTCTCCACTCATCTGACATCTTTTTAGTCTTCAAAATAGTATAAAAGTTTAGTAAGCCAAGAAATCCCTTCATCTCCTAAGCATTTCCACACCTCTATTGATATATCAGGTCCAACAGCTTTTCCCCCCTTCATTCTATTTAAAGCTCTCTAACTTCAGTTTTACTAATACGCCGATAAAAACAGAAATCTTTACTTTCATTTAGGGTGCTAAGTACTATAGTAATCTTATTTTCACACTCTCATTAAAAAGTTTAGCAAAATATCTCATCCACCTTTGTTGAATATCATTTCAAGAAAAGTATTTTTTGATCTCATCTTAATACACTTCACTTGAACTAAATCCTTACTACTCCTATCTCTTTGTTTGGCTAACTTATACATATATCTTTCCCTCCTTAGTATTTAATCTATTATATAATCGCTAAATAGTAATGTCTTGCATCGCATATTGTTTCTTAGAATCCTTACGAGCCACTTTATATAATTCCCAATTATCAGAATTTTTAAAATTAAACCAATTTTTATAACAAATCTTCTTATTTTTAATCTTTTCTTGCACAATTGGATTCCACCACCAAACTATTTTTACTATTAGGAGCTTTTACCTTAGATACTCAAGCAACATCTTTTGCAATAATTCTAATATCACTAGCCATTTTTTCCACATAAAATTAGCATCCTCATGCACAGACAAAATCTAAGATCTAAAATCTTACTCACAAAAATATTTTGGTTAATATTTCTTTAAATGCCCCATCTAATCTCGAAAAACGTTTTACTTTATTTTTTATTTTATGCCCCTTTATCTTAAAAGTCTAAAACTAATAATCGATGTTGGGTACATAAACTTTTCACTCGAAATAACTTACAATCTTTGCAATCTAAACGGTTAATTTTCTAATAAGAAAATAGTCAATCTGGGTTGTACTACATCATTTTATAAAGTGATGAGATGCTCATCTCTTTTCTTAAATAATGGTATTGCATTGAAAAATCTAAACTAAAACAAAATCTAATTATGATCTTGCACCTTCATTCGTCGTTCCAAATCCATGGCCACCATGAATGCTTTTAAAATCATCTACCTCTTTACCAAACATGTCCATTTAAATCTCCTCAATAAAACTCTTTCTTCAAGAGGTATATTTTGTATTAATTCTCCAAGTCATTCCAAAATTTAATTTATGAACTTAATATCCAAACCTACTCTGAGGAGCATAAGCATCTATAATATTACAATCTTATCCTCACAACATCTTTAAAGCTATAATTTATCACCAATCCTATTAATTTTTATAAACATTATCCTTTAAACTCTTATCTAAATGTAACCTACACCATTTCTAGTACGACTCCTACCAGAATACCAAAGTTAAATCCTAAACAATCGATTTCTTAGCCTTCTCTCCAACCCACTTGTTTCCTGAATGCATAAATATTTAATTTCCTATGAATCATAATATCTATTAAACCCATTAATTTTACCTGTAAGGGAACCTATATTCCAAGTTCCTATCCTAATTTTAGTATATGGACTAGCTTCTTGCACATCCGTCCTTGATGTGGAAACCTTGCCTATTAACACTGCACCCGGGCGCGGTGACCGTCCTGCCCTTGCAACACTTGTCAGCTGTAATTCAGGCCATACAGCGCGTCGCTTCAGGGGACAAGCCAGCATTAACAAATTTCTTAAAGGATTCATGTCATTTTTGTTCGACAAGTTTTACGCTGGCTGTCGACTACCTAACGCAACCTCCACTTTTCTCATCCAGGACTTGGGAACATCGAGGCGTAAGCATCGAGGCGTTTTTTTATTGGAATTGCGCAAAGGCGGGCCTTAAGGTGAGCATCATATTGCGCAATTTTAAAACAGGGGTATGCAGGAGCTATTATTTGTGTTCAAACACAAGGTGTTTGACAAATGTTTTCCTATTTCGGTTGAATTATATCAAGGATCAACTTTAAGCCATATCTTTTTTTCTTTTAATCATGGATGTTCTCACTAGACATTTGCAAGAGGATGTACCTTCGTGTATGCTTTTTGCGGATGATATCTTCTTGTTTATAAGACTAGAGAGTAAGTTGAAGGTAACACTTGAATTATGAAGGTTAACCTTAGAGTCTAAAGGTTTTCGCTTTAGTAGATCTAAAATTGAATATATAAGTGTAATTTTAGTAGTAATAGACAGTGAGGGGGGTTGTGACTTTGGTGATCAAGTCATTAATAAGAGTACACATTTTAGATATCTTGGATCTATGTTCAGAGTGATGCTGAAATAGATGGGGATATTATTAGGGAATTCAAAGTTTGGATGCTTGAAGTGGAGTATGCATTGGCTTATTGTGTGATAAAAGTCCCCTCAACTTAAGGAAAATTCTATAAGATGGTGTGAGACTGCAATGCTTTATTGTATGGATGTTTTGAATGTTCATTAAAGAGAGAAACAAAATAGTAAGTTAAATGTGTGCAGATGATGAGGATGCTCAGGTGGATGCACTGACGTTTACCACTTAGAGATAGACAAAATGAGCATATACGCTGAAAAAGGTTTGAGTAGTCTATGTTGGCTAGTTTAAAGATTAGAGAGAGTCGCTTAGATGTGTTTGGTCACATAAATCAAAGCGACTTCCAAAACAATAAAGTTTCAAAATTCGTCTATATATCCTGCTCATTACATGTGAAAATTTTGATTGTAAAATCCACGAATATATTTTGATTCTCTTATCGTTATGCATATAGGCTCTCTTATTGCTGTTACATAGTGAAAATCATTTAAAAATTATGCTACCACGCCTGCAAGTTTCTTCACTCATATGGATAACTCTATAAATTATAACACTTGAATCCAATACCTTTGTAGAAAGCGCATAGTTGATAAAGTGTTCAAATAATAAAATAAAAATATTCAAATTTACGCTTGATGATGGTCCACATTGATAAAAAATGTCAAACTAGAGGATTCATTTACTCTTTGTAATGCCCCCAATTTCTGAACTTTAAACAGATGGGGCTTAAACTTATGATAAAATCTTAAAAATCTAATTATTTGTCAAAGCGAGGAG
>NW_021319827.1:376226-465475 GCF_001605985.2 Dendrobium catenatum | reverse complement strand
GCATAACCCCAGCGCACAGACAGCACACAAGGCCTCCGAGTGGGCCTGACAGTCGCCAAAAAACAGTCCAGAATTTCTGGACAGCAATCTCGGGTCTTCAAGGATGCAGGATGGTAATTCAATAATGCTGGAATATGTGGCCAGCCACTTGAAGCTTCCAGGAAATTAAGGAAAACGTGGGAAGACCTTTGAGAGAAGGCGGTGGATTGAATTAGCCGGTGGGGTTTTGATTCCAAAATTAAAATGTGTATTTTAATTTTCAGATTGTCATTAAGGTAATTGTTAATGTTGACAATTCAAATTAACTCATTAAGGAGTAATGGGCGCGGCGGTTACTAGAGGGATTTATGGGGGGAATTAAGTGTTGCTTAGATGGCAAAGTGGAGAGAGAATAGGCTGGATGGGCCGGCCAAAGCCATCGGGAAGGAGAGGGAAGTTGATTAATTAGTGGGGCCCATGGAGTTAATTAAAACCTGATTTTAAATTTCAGATTTTAATTAATTAGAGAATTGGAATTTGAATTCAAAAAATATATGGGATCTCATTTAATTCTATTCCTAAAATGTAGGGATCATTTTTAGGAAAGAAGTAATGAAGAATCAAAGCATTGAAATTCAAATCTCATGAGAGAGGGGCCGGCGGGATGGCTACCAGGGAAGAGGAGCCGATTCTAGGGGGAGACGCTGGGGCTGGCTGGGCCGGCAGCGGGCATGGCCGGCGGCAAGGAGGGCGCGGGTGGGTGAGTCGGCGGGTTTTCTGGGGGCTTTTGGTGGGGACGGCTGCAGGGGGGAACGGGATGAAGGGGAAATAGAGTTAACGCAAGGAGAGGGGTTTTGGGGTTGCTGATCAAGTGGTGCGGGTGAGTTGGAGGAAAAGCCGGCGGCTAAGGGCGAAGGGAAGAAGAAAAATAGAAAAGAGAAAGAAAAAAACAAGAGCTCCACCAAGGGCTGGTTGGGTATTGCGTTGAGCCTCTCCTAGGCCAATCCTCACGCGAGAACTCAAAAGAGAATTCCAGAACTAACAAAACGAGATCCAAAATTTCAAAATTTTCATTAGCAATCATCATCTCATACATAAGAAATGCCTATATATAGGCCTCAAATGACAAAGGAAACGAAAGACTTAAAATGCCCCTTGGGCTTACAATAGAGACCAGGTACCCAAAAGGGCGCAGAAACGAAAAAACTAAAGAAATAAATAAACTATTAACATAAAAAGACTCGAAATAAAAACTCCGGGATCGAGGTCGTTTGATCTCCGGCGTCTCCGATGATAAAACCATGTGTCAAAAATCGCTGACGATGTCCTCATCACCGTGAGTCCCTAAAAGTTAAGAAAACCTGAGTACTAAATTATAGGTTTCAACTTGAGAGGGCATAAAGCTCTTAAGTTAGCTAACATTTATATGAATTTATTCCTTGAATAAACATTCGCCCTAGGTCTATTTATTATTTTACTATTTTCTCATTGTTGAAGATACTTAATTTTATTATATTTTCTAAGTGTATCTTTCTTACATCTATATGCCACCATTGATTCTGGGGAATATTACCATATCTAATTTATCATGACTTACATTTTTTTATAATTTGATCTAGACTATTTATTATTTACTATTTTCTCATTGCTTGAAGATACTCATTTTATTATAATTTCTACAATATATATATATATTATAATATATATATATATATTAATATATTATATATAATATTATGTATTATCAAGTTTAAAAATTGCGTATTCGGGTATTGAGGCGTTTTTCATTCATGGCGTAGAGGCGTAAGCCTCAAAATCAAAAGATTCGTAAACATAAAATGATAAATTTTTTATATACTAATGAGTGAATAATAATAAAACATAAAAAGCATAAGATATGAAGTGAAATAAAATATCCCAATAAAAGACAACATGAAATATAGTTCAAACTCAAATTCTATCTTTCCCAAATCCAGTATTCTTTTCATTAACTATAATTAAAATTCAAAAATAAATAGCAATGACATATCACATAAGAAATCAAAGTCATAGCACTGTCATCACTAAGGGGTTCTTCATTTGAATCATCATTAGATGAACTGCTCTTCTCCCTTCCTCTCTCTATAGAGTCCAATGGTTTTCACATTCTTCATTAAAACATTTAGCAAAATATCTCATCCACTTTTGTTGAATATCATCTTCTAAGAAAAGTACTTTTTGATTTTCATCCTTAATATATTTCACTTGAATTAAATCCTTACTACTCATATCTCTTTGTTTGGCTAACTTATACATATATCTTTCTCCCTCTTTAGTATCTAATCTGCTATATAAATCATTAAAAGCTAAGATATTTGCATCACATATTACTTTCTTAGATTCTTTACGCGTATCTTTATATCTTTCTCAATTATCAAAAAAATTATACAGAAACCAATTTTTATAACATTTTTTTTTTTTATCTTTTATTGTAAATTTAGACTCCACCACCAACTATTTTTACTATTAAGAGCTTTCCCTTTGATACTCTAAACATATCTTTTGCAATATTCTTAATATCACTAGTCACTTTATCCCACATAATATTAGCATCCTTATATATAGACAAAATCTCAAGGTCTAAAATCTTACTCTTAAAAATATTTTTGTTATTATTTTTTAAATACCCACATCTAATCCTAGAATATCATTTTACTTTATTCTTTATTTTCTGCCTATTTATCTTAAAGTCCAAAACTAACAATCGATGTTTGGTATATAAATTTTCACTCAAAATAACTTTATAATATTTGCAATCTAAACAATCTAATTTTCTTATAAGAAAATAATCAATATGAGTTTTACTATATCTACTTTTATAAGTGATGAGATGCTCATCTTTTTTTCTTAAAAAAAGTATTAGTAATAAAAAAATCATAAGATAAAGAAAAATCTAATATGATTTTACCACCTTCATTTGTCATTCCAAATCCATGGCCACCATGAATGCTTTTAAAATCATTTACCTCTCTACCAACATGTTCATTTAAATCTCATATAATAAAAAAATTTCTTCAAGAGGTATCTTTTGTATTAATTCTTCAAAGTCATCTCAAAATTTTAATTTTGAACGCATATACAAACCTACTTAAGGAGCATAAGCACTTATAATATTAACAATCTTATCATCAACAACAATCTTTAAAGCTATACTCACACCTACACCATTTCTAGTACGGCTCCTACCCGAATACCATAGTTTAAATCCTAAACTATCAATCTTCTTAGCCTTCTCTCCAACCGATTCATTTTCTTAAATGCACAAATATTTATCTTCTTATGAATCATAATATATATTAATTATATTAATTTTCCTGTAAGGGAACATATACTCTAAGTTCCTATCATAATTTTAATTTTATGGACTAGCTTTTTTGCCCACATCCATCCTTGATGTGGGAACCCTTGCCTATTTAACATTGCACCCAGGTGTTGGTGAAGCGTCCCTTGCACACTTGTCCCTATATTATGGTCATACAGCTCGTCGCTTCGAGGGGACGCCTTAGCATTAATAAAATTCTTTAAAGGATTCATGTCATGATTATTCGACAAGTTTTACGCTGACTGTCGACTACATGACGTAACCCTCCACTTTTCTCATCCAAGACTTGAGACCTGACAACAACAGTGTTTTCTAAAATGCTGGTTGTAGAATGAAGAAACTAAAACAAACAATTAAATTTCTAACAAGAAATTCGAATTAGACTGGTACATGAATCTTTCCAATCTAAAAATCCTCCGACAAAAAATAATAATAATTTACACAACGTCCATAAAATAATTTTGTAACTGCAATGAATTTTGGGATATAAAGACTCACTTTGTCTCACTTCTATAAAAAATTAAGCTTAATGAATGAAATAATCCTATTAAAGAAAGACCTTGTCAAATGAACAAGGAAAATGTAGAATTATGTACAAGAAATCAATGAATTATTGGAGGAAAGAATTAATTAGAAAATCATACTCCCCATGGAGTTGTATAGCACTTTCTGTCCATAATAATACTTAAAAAAAAGAAATCAAGGCAATCAATAAATTACCAAAAATTACCAACACCAAGAATGCACACAAGCCCCTCAAACACACAAATATTCCTTGTTTGTATGTATGGAGTTGAGATATATTTTAATTAAATAAAAAATCAAAGAACTCAAAATTGATTTCAAATATACTCTAAATTGAATTGTTTCAAATCATCTTGAGTCAAATCTTTTTTTATTATTATTTTTAGTCAAATTCGAGAAGAGTTTAATTCAAAAAATATATATATATTCTAGTCAAACTCGCATGCTCAAACTTAACTCAATATCAGGCCTATTCATGTGGCACTAGATAGGCCAGACATGTCTGTCAAAAGTCAAGGTGAGGACCGTGAGGTACCTTCCATGTAACATTGGAGCTCGGATTTTTTATATTGTAATTTTTTAATGCCAAAAATTTAAAAAAAAAAAAATTTGAGTAGCAATTCTAATGTAATTACAACTCTTTTATTTAAATTCAAATTATGACTAATTTTCCCTCAAGCTCTCTCTACCTCATTTTTCATCTTTAAAATAGGTTTTCTCTCTCCATCTATCTGCTAATTTTCTTCTTTATCCTCCCTCATTAGCCGGCCATCTATTGCCATAGGCTGAAAAATTAGAAGGAAGATCTTAGCCAAGCATGCCAAGAAGGATCCATGGAGCAGACTTAATTACTAACAAGGAGGAGAAGAAGATCAAACTACAAGCAAGAAGATCTCTTCATCTAACAGGTTCTGAGGTAGGATCACAAGAACCCTTCATCCCAATTTTCAAGCAAATTGGCATTTGATAAAACACTATCCGAACTGAAAACTTAGGCATCAGCCAACAAGGGAACAGCATAAGCAATTAGCACGGGGAAATTTATCATACAAAGAGAGCCTGCTACCGTTAATTAGAAACTATTTAAATAGTCATCCACGTTTCAAATTGATTCATACAAATCATATAATTTAAATTCTAAGAAAATTGTATGTATTTGAAATACCAACATCGTTTAAAAAAGAATAAACATCATGGTGTCAATACCTATATGCGTGGCAACAGGCTTTATTATAAAGTGAGGCTTGAGCTTCCATTGGGTTTGGATTCAATGTGAGTGCATTTTCAAACTGTATAAGAGCATCTTTTACCTACAAGTACCATTTTTCAAGATCCAGAAACTAAATAAACAAGAAGATTGTAAATATGAGATAAATTTGCACAAAAGAAAACTAATTATGTAAAGTTCATGATGATCTTACATGAATGACTAGCTTGTGCAAATTATATGCAAAGAAAAGTGAAAAGGTTGTGATTGACATCTATAGTTTTGAAGTAAAAACTGCATTTCATAACTGAAATACTTTTTGCTAATTCGTAAAACAGTATAAAGGTTAAGTTGATAAGAACTAATGAAAACATCCGCCATGTTCATTCTGGCTGCACAAAAATTAATTTTTTTACAGATAAAGAAAGCTGTTTCAACAACCTTTTTCCTACTTTTGAGCCATAACTTTTTTCTATCATATATCTACCAGCTATAAGACCTTAGAGGATTTCAAATTGCAAAGTATCTAAACGGGCCGCTCGATCTCCGCAGGAGGCGGAGATCCCGCGTCAATTGCGAAATGCCGGTCCCATGCGGACCAGCTGGACCGGTTCAGTGGACCGGTCTAACAGATATTTTCCCTTCCTAATCTAATGCAATAACTGTTATTTATGAGTATTAAACATTTGCTAGTACCATATTTGCATGTACACTTACTAAAATGAGGGTTTTTTTTGGATATTACAAGAGCACTTCTAAGTCTCACCATTCCAAATCTTGTAGTTACATGCATAGTGATATCTTCCAATTCAATACGTTAGAATGAAGTATATAAATCTTCAGCAAGATTTCAATTATCATCCAATCAATTTCTCTGCGGGCTCCGAAAATTCAGCCCCGGCCTCCGCTCGCTATGTTTGTTTTTCTTTTTCGGGGGAGTTTTAACAGATTAAGTTATTGGGTAAATTTTGGAAGGCATATGAGTTTGTAGATAAAACACTACCCAGAGATTTCGCCCTCATTTTGCGACTTTATGATCTGAGTTCTGGTTTCCTATAGGCGCAAGCCCCTATAGTTAATTACCCCTCCCGATCACGAGAGAGAAGTTTCGATTAAAGCTAGTCGTCGATCATATATATAGAGAATACGTGTTATCTAGCATATAGTAGTAGCATGTGTATAGAAATGTGAAAATTGGAAGGTTGAAAGATTTGACATTTAAAAATTGGAAATTACACCATATTGTACTTAAAGCAGGTGATGGGGGAATGGATGATAGACCCGATCAAGATCCCATGGTTCCGTCGTCCCGGGCTATCGTGATCCCTGGTCTACTTAGTCAAAGAAGGTAGTCGACCCAACCTGATAGAAGAATCCTTGTCGGCAGCCATGAGTTGCTTCGTCCAAGGGTACCTTGTAGACCTGGAGTGAATATTTGTCTAAGGGGACAAATTTAAATCCACCTTAGCTAACAGAGGGCTTTGTGTCCTATCGATCATATCATATTGGTTCATATCTCAAAAATTTGATGTCATTAAGGAAAGTATTGGCTCTGGCCATAACCGGTATTTCGTGGTGCCATTTGGCAGCAAAATCACTCGGGCCCCGGGTCATATCAGTTTATCCTGCGGTGCCATTTGGCGGCAAAACCGCCGATTAAAGAACACGTACCACATTCTTATTGGCAGGAGATTGTTTGAGAATGAATTCTAGTGATATTTTCGACCAGGTATTTAGCTTTATATGAGCTTAAGTAAATTTTAATTTGTCCACCTCGACAAACTATTGCGGAGGGTGAATGGGTATTTGCCTTAAGTGTTTAATGGTTTGATTTTTAATTTTTGGAATTTTGTGATTTTGGACTTTGTGGAGTTTTGAATTTTGATGGGTATTTGGAGTGGCATTTTGAAATTATTTATAACCCCTCCGGTTGAGATTTACACTCAACACGGCCATCATCGGGGTATTTGGGATCATTTTCATTTGATTAAATCCTGTCGACCCTATCAACTTGTCGATAGGAGATCGGGTGTCATAGGCTTTATGTCTTCGTTAGTGAATTATCATTGTTATAAGCCTTGAAAGCCTAATATGAATGTATTAAAATAAGTATATCGGCCGCCGTAACCAAATATTTGTTTGATGGTTCGAATCATGTTGACTCCTATTGATCCACATAGAAGGATCAGGTTCGAACTTGAATTCACTTAATGACCCGCGCAACATCCCTAGACATCACGTGTATACCCATAACACACTCACCGGGGCCCATGCGAGTTTTTTAATTACATACCTCATTTTAGTGTACCTATGTGTATACAAACTATAGTGTATATGCATGGGTACTTTGAAATATTTTAGCTGCGCAGGTAACTGCCATTCGAATGCACACAACATTTCATTTGAGAGCTTATATACGCCTTCTGTCCGCTAATACGAGTGTTGCGGATCTGGTGGAGTGGCATAGCAGCTTCTGAATTGAGTTGTTTGCTGCTTTATAAAGGTTTGTCGTGCACTATTTGTTGCTTTCTACATGTGGATCATAGTGCACTAAAAAATTTCCTGCTTTGGGTCGTAAGAGCTTGCACTTGTTGACTTACTTCCATATTTGTACATAGAAAGTATGTTGGATGCACGACTATCATTCATCAGGAAGCTTGCAAACCTCAATAATCTTATCTAACTCAAATAATGAACTTGGTTGAATTAAGATCCATTCAATCTTTGAGATAAATGGAGGTATACGGGTGCTCTTGTCATCTTCAGTCTTCGTGGATGTCAGAACTGTTTTCTTCCAGAGTACAGGACCAAGAAGAAATTTTGAAACACCAGAAAGTTTTGTTTGAATTTGCTCAAACATCTCTTCCATTCTACCAGGAGGTGTCATTTTTCGTACATCGAGTTGTCTTCATACCCGACATACTCACAAATCTCAATCACCAATGTTGCAAGTGATATTTGTACTTGTGTCCACAGTGGTTTGTTGTGCATTCCTGGTGTTCATACCCGACATACTCACAGGGACTCGTTGTAACCTCCTGAAGATGTTCGTGGAAGAGCCATTGTTCCTGTATCATATACACCTTTCATTAATCTCAAGTGATATGATGATTGTATTTGTTTGTAGGGACGGGTCTTTCACTACCAAATGTCAATATTGTCATATCAATCTGCAGGCATCGTAGGGATTGTCGTAAGAGTCTATTACACCTGCATTATGTTCACCTTTGTCATTCACAACTATTTGCGGTGATGGGTCCTCTATTGACTCCGATATCGCCTTCTTCAATCAACAGGCATTGTTGTGGGAATCTCAGTAGCGCATATAAGACACACACATGCATTCTACAACCATCTGTCTTTCTTACAAGCATGGCGCATTTGACCTCGTAGGGACTCATATGTGCTTCAAATGCATTGCATTCATCTTTGGCATGCACCGGGATTTCATCTCCGACTTGCAACTTGTTGTTCGCTTGGACAACCGTGCATTTAAACTTTGATTTGTTCATTCATCCAAAGCCCAGTCCTATGTATTTCACCCAGGTTCTCTATCATTCATGTTGTTAAAGTCTCTTGCGATCGAACGCGAGCTTAAGTTCAATTCATACTTGAGTCTTGTATGTTGTTATGGGTTCAGCTCTTTGTATCTCATTCAAACTCAAGTCCCTTGAGTCCCCTGTTGTTCTTGAAAGTTCAGGTTCTTTATTATTCATGTCAAGTTTGAAGTTCTTTGTATTTGTTTCTTTTGCATCAAGTTCAGGTGCACAAGTTCAAGTGCTCAAGTTCACATATCCTTGTATTCAGTCCGGTTTGAGTTCAAAGTACATGTTCACTTGATATCTAAATCTGGCTCAAATTCGAACTTATTATTATTTTTCTTTTAGTTTCAAGTCTTGCTTAATCATTTGATTTGTTCAAATACAAGTCCTTGTAGTTCATGCTCAAGTCCACTAGTTCGTGTTCGTTTGAGTCCAAATCCTTGTTCTATTGAGTTCAAATCAGGTCCTTTCCAAGTCTCACGCTCACCCAAAATTTCGACAACCATTTGGTGCCTCCCCCGTTAAGGGGAAAACTAAGATAAAATGGGCATTCCCACCACTTGCAATAAAGGCATGTATGGTAGGTGTCCTCGAACGAGGACACCGCCGTCGTGATCTTCTTTCCCACCACGTGCAATAAAGACGTGTATGGGGTCTTCAGTATCTGTTTGAAAATGCAGTTTGTTTTTCCCCCGCTCGGGGGTACTTATGAGTGACCCTGCCTCACCGTAGGCGCCGCACCGGGGTCTCATCCCACCACGCGCAATAAAGGCGTGTATAGGCGGTTTTCCGGTGCGCCACGAACATTGAAGAGTAGTTTTAGATGATTGTCCGCCTCGTCGTAGGCGCCGTACTGGGGTCCCATCCCACCACACGCAATAAAGACGTGTATAGGCGGTTTTTCGGTCCACCGCAAATAGCGAAAACAAGCTCTCAGAGTTTTAGGGTTAAGGGGTTATACCTGTGCGGGATCGACAGTGGAGGCTCGTGGATTGAGGTTAGAGAAGTAAGAATTTTTTTTACATTAATTAAAATTAATTATTAACTATAATTTTATAATTAATCATATTTAACTTTAATTAATTAGAACTAATTAAAATTAATTTACTTTCAGTTAATTAATAATAGTTTTTTTGTAATTAATAAAAAACTATAATTAATTAAGATTAATTATAATTAAATTAATTATAATTAATTAACATTTATTATAATCATTTAATTAAAATTAATTATAATTAATTCTACTAACTATAATTAATTAACATAATTACAATTAATATTAATTAGAAATAATTTTAGTTAAAATAACTTAATCCCTCTCTCCCTCTACCCTCTAATTCAACAGAGTTGCAGGATTTGGCCGAAAAGGCGTGCAAATAGGGAAGGTTACCTTCACAGTGAGCTCCCGTTCTTGCTTCCGATCCAAAGGCCATGACTTCCGACCCGATCGGGAGGGAAAGTCGTCGGGGAGCAAAGTCGAAGGAGCGCGCGATCGGGAGAAAGTTACTTCACAGTGAGCGTGCTCCCGTTCTTGTTCCGATCAAAGTCTCGTGGCTTCCAATCCGAAAGCAAGGGAACGTCGTCGAGGGAGCAAAGTCGTGGTGAAGGTCCTTCACAGTCGAGGAGCTCCCCTCTTGCTTCCGATTGAAATGCTGGCTCTTCCGATCCGAAGGAAAGGAACGTCGTGGACGGAGGTGGAGATCGAAGCTCTTTCTCTCTCTCTGTGGAAACTAGAGGTCAGGCGACTAGGGCAGTGGGGATGAAGAGCTAGGGGGACTTCGAAGGTAGAGGGAGAGGTCTCGGTCGTGAGCGAGGAGAAATCGGAGCCGTCTCGAATGCCTCGTTTCTTCGCCATTTAACGATGAGCGACGACGTGCAAAGGTATGGCGAGATGCGATGCCGTCGTGCGAAGAGCGGTGCTGGATCGTGCGTAGGTCTTGGGCGTAGGGCTTGAGCGACGTGGCCAGACAGTTATGTTAATTAAGCCCCCTTTTTTGTATTTGATTACAGGTCAACATTCTCCTCATCTTTCAGCTCTGATTTTCAACACAAACAACGGCAAAGTAATTGCCAATGCAGATATCAAGACAAATTCGCCTATCCCGCAAGGAACCTGATGGACCAACCTTCTAAGGCACGAATCAAAATTTCAAACCAAATATTGAGAATATTCTTCATTCAAATAATAAATTTCACTCATCAAAATTTGCACCATGCTGACAGCTGTATCATTTAATGCTTTCAAACAAACTTGTTTGACAAAAAACTGGATTAGGTCAGTCACCAACCCCTACGCAGCACAGCAAGCCAAAAAATTACTGCAGGTTCATTTCAGTCACAAAATGAAATGACTTTAAACCATACAGGGAAAAGAAGCTTATTGGTGAAGTAAATGGCAGTCACACAAGTTTTGACCGGTAACAGATATGTCCCTTATATTTCAAAAAATAAAATTAGGCCATCATTTATTTCAGTATTTTATGTAATCTTCTTCAACATTTTTAAAAAATTTTGGAATTAGCTCTGCTGCACAAGATGGTTCGGATGACATTACCAAAAGCATAATGATCATGTCGATATAGGGTTATATGATCAGGTATATATCAGTCAATCATGTCTTGATAAACTGTAGTAATCTAGTTAGTTATCTATAATTTTGTCGGACACTATAGTTTATTTGCTCAAGTCATAATCTAGTCAACCAAGTACAACAAAATCGGTTACTCCTGCACAGTCGGTCTCAACTAATAGGCTACTAAGGTCTTGCTAGCCTAGTCTAGTTTATCCTACCTACTACCTACTCTGTTAATCTATCTAAATCCAGTCGATCATGTCGAGTCAACTAGAAGCATATTGTCAGCCCATTTTCTTGTCTAGCCAGCCAAGCCCAACCAATTAGACATGTTCAATTAGACAACCCAAGTTTTAGGTTAGGTCCTAACAATTATCCCTCTTTAAAAATTTTCATTCTTAAGGTTGTTTCCTGCATCACTTAAGTGGTTGGTAGGGACATATATCCCACATGTAAATCAAGGTCTCTGAGTAGCTTTTCATTATGTCTGGCTCTTCCACGGTATCTTCACCATTGGCATGCTTTTGTTGTGGAGTTAATTGTCCGGTGCTTCTTCATAAATAGGTAAGTATGCTGCGAGAATTCTTTTAGGTTGTAGTGGAAACTATTTAAGCATGCATCGCTTAAAGGTTAAGACATGAAAGATATTGTCGACTCCCATAATCTTTAGTAAAAGGATCACCTTGAAATCTATTGTGAACCTTCAAGTCTAAATACATCTTATGGACTCTAAGATAGACAATATATCTTGATGATAGGTTTCATGCATGATGAATTTCTTCAAAATTGTACGTAAGCAAAATCTACGTTGGAAAAAGGAGCATTTGTTAGTCCTCGACAAGAAAGTTTGGTTGGATCCTGCCACCCAGTATTTAGCGGTCGATCATGAGTTGGTCAGCTTGCCACGCCTTCACAAATTTATATTGTCAAACTAGCACACATGCAATCATATCTGATCAGCCTACCATAATGCCAAGAGTTTACTTCCAATTAAGTAAATCAGCAACTAGGATGGTAATAAATCCCAATCTTTGATGACCTTCAACAACTCAAGCCATCTTCTATCATAAGTTGAGCTCCTCCTGTGTAGTACTTCAGGCTTTGGTGTTCACTGAAGAGATTAGCTCAAACACTATATAGGTAGCGTCTACAAATACTAAGCGTGAAGATCTAGAGTGCTAACTCTAAATTATGAGTTAGGAAGCTCTTCTTACCCAATTTTAGCTGCATTAATGTGTAAGTGATCACTTAGTCTTGTCACATTAACACATGGATTAATCCTTATAAGTTGTCAGATTCAACGATAAAGTGGTTACTGATGTTATCATAAGATACTACGGTGCCACCTTTTGTGGGAAGGCGAGTAAGAAGCACATGCAGTAATCGACAAGCATGAGAAAGCTGCATGTTTGTATCACACTCTTTGGCTCCGGCCAGTCAATGATAGTTAAATCTTCTCTAGGCCCACTAAGATGTTGTCACCATCAATAATGTGTCATAGAAGGCAATGTTCCAATTAAAATAAACACTTGCAAATCTTGGAGTACAGTTGATACTCTTGGAGGGCCCACAAAATAGTGTGAAGGTATGCTCCATGTCTAGTCAGGTCACATAAGTAAATAAGCATACCATCAATAAAGAAAATCATGAATTGATCAAGGTAAGCTTGGAAGACAGTCCATCAAACATAAACAGCAAAAACATTTATCAAATTAAATGGCATCATAAGGAACTCGGAATGGCTATATCAAGTCCAAAAGATCGTCTTTGGAACAACTTGATCTCAAATCTTGAGTTGGCAGTAGATTGATCTAAAGTCTTCTTGAAAAACATGATGCTGCCTTACAGTTGATTGAAGATGTCATTGATATAGGATAAGGGATACTTATTCTTAATGGTCATCTTGTTCAAAAGATCTGATGCTAAACCTTGATCTCTCATCCTATTTCAAAAATAAGAATGGCGCTCCCCGTTGTGAGATGTCCATCAAATGAAGCATTTCTCCAACAAGTCATGAGGTTGTAGTCTGCGCAGTTGTCTCGTCCAATAGTGATTAAGGAGGAGGCTACCAAGATTTCCTTCCTTACAAGTCACGACTAAGAAGTCCACCCCATTAAAAATGATCCCGGGCTGCAACCACCAGTCTTTTGCATCTAGTAAATCAATTTCATCTTCACAAACAATTGCAACCATGTGTTGTGACCATTTATTAGACTAATTGGAGTTGATATCCCCCTAGTAGCCTGCAAAAGAGTATGGGCATACACCAACAATCCTAATATGTCGCTCACGGGATGAGCAATCACTATCAACAAGGCCATCTCCATTATAAGTATGTGCCTATGATAGTTGCCAACAACCAATGTGCCTAAATATTGTCAAAGAGACCAATCGACTTCAAGAGTTGTGACATCACTCTAATAATAACTTATTTCCATCATCATCAACTCCATATCCATGTAGTGCAGTCTGTAAGATAATAAATGTTCATACTAACCAAAATGTATTAATTATAAATGTATGCCTGATGATTGCTATTTTTTTTTAGTATTACCCACACTCCTCCAGCTAGGCAGATGTCTAAAGACATGATATCATTTGCTTTAATACTAATTTGTCACGCCACCCAAGACAGTAAAATATCTTGCTAAAGCCCAATTGCCCAAGAATTGTCTGCATTAGGGTCATGGCAGCAAATTGTGATCCGCCCGAGCCCCGACATTTCACCTCAACATGTCTAACCTGACTCACATAGACAAAATCCATCCTAGCTTAATGCATCCAACTCGTTAGTGTAGCTAGTCAACCTTTGGCTAGGAAGGCCTCTACAGTTTCCCTAAGCAAGGCAAATAACCAGAAAATATGAAAGATCAATAACATAAATCTTGAGTTTTCAAAAAATCATTTTTATATCATGATTCTTTGTATATTTTAATTGTTCATGTGTATTCACTAATATTAGGTGTAGCATACATGCAAGGTCGAGCCTTGGGATCCATCATCCCTCAAATTGAAGTATTTCATCCTCATAATATCGATGGCAACTATTCTATGACAATGTTACCACTCAAGCTCATCAACCAATAGTATATATTAAATTCATATCATGTATTATTAAGTACTAATGTTCACACAAACATTTTCTTTTTTACCCATCATGTCATTCCTAGTCATCTCATTATTGCAAGGTGTAAGAAGTTCACACTCATGTTAAAAATAAAGGAACAATAGCCAAGAAAACAACAAACATGAATACAAGAAAGCACTACTATTAATATTTAATAGGTTATTTCTCCCACAGGCACAAAAGACTAGTAAAGTCCTCAAGGTCTAGATCATCACAATTTTTTCGGGCTAAACTCTATGGCAATATTATTTCTGCCAACCTACTTGGAAACAATAGCCTTCCCTTAAGGGTATACCTTTCTTAAAAAGGAAACCCAAGGAGATAGGATCAATAACCACTGGTTATGGAAAGAAACAAGCTATGTGGTTCAATAAACTTTGTCTCCACATTTTTCCTTCTTTAAGCATGTCAAACCCCCTGCTCGCCTTTACCATGTTTGCCTGCTAATACATTATAGCATGCAAGGTCGGCAATTTGACAGTTTTGAATGTATAATGGTTATGTTGTTCTAGCATTATTCAGCCAATCTTCCATGTTTACTAGGTTATCTATTAGCGGTATGTTTCAGGTTAATCAATTAATTATGGTACTGCCAACCACTATGACAATGACCTTAGTCATAACTTTGGTTGGCCAATTACAAATTGTTGTGTTACACCTGATGGTCGATCATACCTAGACGGTTACCAAGATCTAGGCCTAATATGGTTTGGTCAGCCCACTACATCCACGACTGATCTATCAAAATCCAATCGAGCATACCAAGTTAGCCAAAAGTACCCAAATAGTTTGTGGCCTACCTAGCAAGCCAAAACTAGATAGTTAGCCAACTATGTCAAGTTGCAACCTAAGTTTTAAGTCTTTATAAACAATATGTCCATTCGTACTAGATAGCCACCAAGACATTTGTTACTAGATAGTAATTCTATATAATGGCACAAACATTCTCAAATCTCCATTACTTAAGAAGAGAAATGACTGGTCATTAAGGAATGCAACAATGTAGATTTTCTAAGTGCCTCCTCTAGATAAAATCCATAATTGAGGGAATTGATAGGATTTTCTTCCAGCTACATGCAAACATATTTTCTTCATCTTGCATGTTCCTCGTGAGATTAGAAACTATAGCCTAAGCTGTCTTATTCTTCTTCTCCTTCAAATTCAAAAACAATCTTTATACTTTATTCTTGAGGAAAGTGAAATATTTCTTACAATTGCCATAAGGGATGAAGGTCAACAAGAGTATGTCAGCATATATTTGTATTTATATGTTCTTTGATTGAATTTTATGATTCTCTACCACATTGACTATATAACATTCAAAGTATCTCTCAACATGTATTTAATATTAATGAATTTCAAGTGCTTAATTCCTAACATTCACATATGTTTCTTTCACTTGGAAAAATAGTAAAAGAACATTGTGTTATGGAGGATAACAATTTTTAAATAATAATCTCCAAATAGAATTGATGTTCCTAGCCAAGCATTGATTAATCTTCTAACTCACTTCTTGTTGCTCGTGTGGATGCAACACAAACACAAGATATATGGTTGATCACTAGACTAAATCTCCCAAGCAAGATTATGACTGATAATGTTGTTCCTACTACTCTCGCACAACTTTAGCCAAAAACCAAAATGGTTGCATAGTGGATCATCAAGCGCTAGGGAACTAAACCCCTACAAATTTGCCGGATCCCAAATTTCCAAAGCCTCAACCAATCTCCTTCCCCAACAACTCAATGCCATCCCTACTTTAATCAACACAAAGATTGTGCATCCCTCTCAGCCTTTGTCACAATTTAAAATAAGCGAAGGCTTGAGCATCACATACATTTCTCCCCATCATAGCCGCCACACCCTCTCCCATTTCAGCTCCCTCTTCTATTTCTCTCCCTCACAACCAACGATAGTGAATCCCCTTCTCACGTTACTTCTTGATCGAGAGCTACCAACAATAAACCCCTTTTCCTTTCTCCACAATCGTGAGTTAGCCACTTGTCCACCTTGCTCCTTCAGTCGAGCAGCCTTCCACAAGCCTTCACCCTCTCATTTCTTCCTCCCTAGCCACCAACAATGTTTCATCCACCTCGAACTCCACGCTCAAATTGGTAGGAAAAATTAGCCTTAATCAACTCTATTTTAGATTAATCGTTTCAATTGTAATCTCCGATTTAGGTTAAGATTAGATTATTGTGGATTTTGTTAAATCATTAAATTTCTTTTGTTTTTTCACATAACGGATTTAGGGAAGATTATAAATTAATTTAAAACTGTATATTTGCTATTGTAAGTTGCAATAATAACAAATAGACTATGTTGATTTTAAAATAACTTATATTGATTAGGTTTATCTAATAACTCTTAACGCCTTCAATTAAGGCTTAGGAGCTATTTGGTTTGCTACATAAATGACGTAATGTAAATCAAATGCATTCATTTTGAAATTTTGTTAGTTTGGTAGGCTACATTTCAAATGCAATGTAATTCATTCATCAATTTGAGATTCACTCTAATTCTTTTTTTATGTATTTCAAAATCAGTCAATATGGTCAATTTTCAAATATGCTACAAATTCTTTGTCACTTGTTGCTGCAAGTTGTTGCAGCCACCTGTTATGCTAATCACCACTAACTGCAACCATCACTCGTCGTCGCTACCACCATAGGCACCGTGGTTGGGCTTTACAAAGAATTTATTTTACTTCAGACCAAACACAAATATATGATCCCATGCATTTGTTTTACATTCAACCAAATAATTATAAAGTATTTTAAATACAATAAATTTATTTTATACTTTACTCTTTTTCTTTGCATTTCTTTTTAGCAAATCAAACAATCATTTCATGTAATTAGTTTCAAGTTAGATTAGGTCTCACAATATTATGCATTTTAATTGCTTATTACAAATTAAATATTAATTTAGGGTTCATATGTGCAGAACCTTCGAGTTGATTTTTCACCTAATGTAACTGATTGTATCTCAATTAAACATGGGGTTTCATCCCACTCACATTGAGGTAAGTAACTTTTATTTAATCACGTATTCTCCAATTACTAAGAACAGACAGCATGCACTACAGTGGTCATTTACAGGAGTTTAAATAAACTATCAACTGTAAATGGGCTTCATGAAAAAGAATTGTCTCACTCCAACTAATCGTACAAATTACTTCCATAAAGAGAATAGAAGCTTATCTAACATCTGGGAATCTCCATTGGAAATACAGAGAGAAAAAGAAGAACTTGAAGAGTTGGAGATGATACCCTTCCTTTAGAGAAGAGGGAGAGGCCCAAGTTGACACAAGATTCTGCAGTCTCGGCGCTAACTTCTGAAGGGGTGGAAGACTGAGAAGAGGAGGCAATCTTGAGGTAGAGACCACCCTTGTTAAAGCTGAGACGTGTTTTTCTCCCATGCCAGGAGCTTGGCATGGGGCAGCGGAGGAGATCGAGTGTGAGAGCAGGAGGTGCCGCTCCTGGCATGGGGCAACGGAGGAGATCGAGTGTTAGAGCAGGAGGTGTCATCGCCATTGCGACTTCGAGAGAGCGCCCGTCTCGTTCCACCAATTCCCTATCTATATTAGTTTAGGAGGGGATTAAAGTGAAATAATTGTGTGTATATATATATATATAATTTTTTTATTAAAATAATTTGGCATAAATTTTTTCTAGGCTAGCAAAGTTTAAATAAAATGTTTTGTTTATTTTAAAAAATAAATGCTTTTCACACACTTTAAAATTCATTTTAAAAAATAAATTCAAGATAACTTCAATTCGTCCTTTTATCACATATTAAATATAAAAGAAATAAGATACATTAACTAATTATTTTCTAAAATATATTTACTTCTCATTGGAAAAAAAATTATTTTTGACCAAATTGAACTAGCAATTTGTTTGATACACTCGAAAATTATTTTATAAAATAAAGCCTATTTTGATTAGTGAATTGAAAATGTGTAATACAATGTATAACATTGTAAATTATTTTGTTGTGATTCAATAATTATAAATAAAATAATCCTCTTTATAAAAATAAAAGCTGATTTATTGTGTAAAAACACCATACCACAATAAATGAAATAAAATTTAATTATGATCTATGATGAAAACAAGAGAAAAAATAAATAAATTTAACTTATTGTTACAATTTTATAAGAGAATTTAACTTTTTATGCCTCATAATACACATTTTTGATCAAATATCTGCCTTCTATAGCTATTTAAAAAAATATCCCTTAAAGTCATTTTACCATAAAAACTCTTAAAATGAAAATGAATATATTTTCATCAAATCATATTCTGCTCAAACAATTTTTATAACTTTAATGCTTCATTGTACACATTCTAATATTTCATCTTATAGACTTTGCTGATTTTTCATCCTTTTATTGTGATGTTTCTTCTTTTAGTAAGAATGAAGAACATGATGGTGTTGTTGAAATAAAGTATTTTAAATAGACTTTGAAATATACAAGTATTTTAATATTTAAAAAATATTCTTGGCATGTAATTAAAATGATATAATTTATATGGTTTCTATTGGTTATGAGAAAAAATTGTGAAAATTGAGGTTGGGATTATTTTAATTGTGATATAAATTTAATAAGTGTAAAATTTCATAAGTAATTTTTCATTGTATTTTATTTAACATAGGAACAAATTTTGTAATAGTGTTGAGATCATTCTTTTCTAAGTTAACTTATAAGCTTAAGAACTATTTAATCCTTCTATTATGACCATATCAATTTTTTTTTGCTCATGATTTCCATCACATATAAAATCACTAGTCTATCCAAATAAAAATCCATCTAAGATTTGAACTACAAATAAATTAGAACCTGATTTTCGAAGAAATAATATTATGTTTATATTTAAGTTAAAAAATTTATTTTCATCGAATATTAAATGTATAAACTCCTCAATAATCATGCTTCACTCATTGAATATTTTAAATGTTTAGCTTATGAATAAATATCTTAAGAATATTGGTTCATTAGATTTTGCATCAAAATTTCTAAAGTTGCATTTTCCATTATTTAATATAACTATTTACACCTAAATGCATTAAGATGAGATAAATTTAATGTTCCACACTTAATTAATTTATATGATATTTTATTTAATACATGCTAATAATTACTCAATTTAGTACATAATAAGCTATGTTTATGCCTTGTATTAAAACAAGTAATTTATTTTCATTTAACATAGATTGAACAACTTAAGGTTTTATTATTTCTTTCAACTATTTCATTATGTTGGGATGTACAAGGAACTTAAAAGAGTGTATAAGGAGACTGATTGATATGACATGATATGCAGATAGACAGGAGTAGTGACTTTTTATATAAAAGCTATATGACTTATGATATAAGATATAAGAGTGATTCCTGATAACATGATTGATATAATTGAGATTGATTCCTATTTGATATAAAAGGACTGTAGGGCTTGATATATAAAAAATTCTATAAGTAGTTAGATGTCATATCTTGCTTACAAATGTATATCATATGAGCATATATAATGATAAATTGCCTATATTATATGAACATGATATCGAGTATTACTGATAAAAATATATGACAAGAATGATAAGACTAATACAAGAGCATATGATATATATGAAATACATGATATATATGATACATTGTATTTGATAGAAATATGATATGGATGCATTGGTACTATATGACATGCATATGAAAAATATTAGTATATGAAATATATATATATTCATGTCCTGACACCGCAGCACTCACCAGTTTAGCGCCAAAGTGCTCTACTTCACATATGACATGCCTATGAAAAATACTAGTATATGAGTTTTCATATTTTTCAAGAAAATTTATTTCACATATTTGAGTTATTACACTCTTGTGTCAACTATCATTCATCAACTCTTAGCATCAATTAGATACCTAAATTAAAATAAAAATCTGCATATTTACTCCATGCCTTCTTACTTCTTAGACATGCTTTATGATGTTTCTGACATCCAAAACCATGATAAATAGTGACTGCAGATACCGAGTTACCAATATATTGATGTTTTGTTGAAAAAAAAAAATAGAACTAATATAATTTTTTTATGTATCTGTATTTAAATTTTTATAATTATTTGAATAAAATTCAAATATTTAAATTAAAAAATATTTTTCTATATATAGTATATACACATTGATGTAATATATTAAAAAATTCATGATTATTGAACAAATTTTACTATTTATTACCTAATGCAAATCTCTATTTTTTTAATCGTAAAAAGATTTGATTTTAAAGTATTAGAAATAATATTTTTATTAGATTTAAATGAGATTTTGACTTTTAGCATAACATAGGTTAAAAAATGTTTCTTGTGACCGGCCCCATATAGGGAACTTTTATTTGGTCCGGTCACCTGATGTAGCTCTACGTTCGGACGTCAGTAAAATAGTGCCACATGTTCTCACTATTTACCACGCGGCCCGACATCCTCGACTCGGAACGGAGACGGGATTGCTATGTTCGTGTGTTGCTAGGTATTGCTCGGTATTTGCTCGGTATTGGTCGATTTTGCTCGGCAATAACGAGAAATATCATTCTGTGAAGACCAATACCGAGAAATACCGATATTGCTCGATATTTCTCGGTATTGGTCTTCACAGAGCGATATTTTTCATTATTGTCAAGCAATGCCAAGCAATACCGAGCAATACCTAGCAATACCGAGCAATACCGAGCAATACGCGAACATAGCAACCCCAGGTCAAGTCGTCAGGCCGCGCGGTATCGAGTACAACCACGTGGCGATATGTTATTGACATCCGAACGTAGAGCTACGTCAGGTCACTTGTCTTAATAATTGTTCTCATATAGTAGGGTAAAGGTCTTATGTTATTGTTGTTGTACTTTGATGAAATAGTGACATTTGAATATCATATAAATAAATATAAAAATTTAGGTATTAGATAAAAGAGTTTTATTATATGTATGTAAATCTTACAAAAAAAAAAAAAACCTTGCCAATCCAGTCAGCCAGGTAAGTCCAGTATTATAGAGAGCTTCATACATTGAGTTATCTTAGAAGTAATAAAAAAATCAAATGAAATTTTTGGCCCAATTCGAATCAAGCAGGGCTTGAAACTGGATTTGTTACAGCAGTATAGCATATAAAATTTTGATTTGAGGAAAATATATAGACAGAAAAAAAAAAGCCTGTAGGCCCTGTACTCATATTTCAGTAGACTATATGAAGGGATCGATAGTTTGAACCTACAGCTATCCTAATCAAATATCCAGCCGAAGTAAAATATTTAATTTTCTGATTATGAGACTGTTTAGATCGTTTCCTAAGGGCATCTCCAACAGAAAACCCCATTTTCACTCTAAAATACCTTAAAACTTCAAAATGTGATAATTTATCTCCAATGAAACTCAATTTTTCTTTTTTCACACGCTTCTTTGTGAAGGTAATCATCTCTCTCCTGTTTCGCACGCTTCCTGCGAAGCTAAGCAGAGTGCGAAGGTAATCGCTTTTTTGGACATAGGTGAACAATCCGACGCCAATATTGACATCATAATGTTCACCTACCAATTTTTTGGAATGAGATTTGGGGTTCGAATGTGATTCGTGTATGTCATACAATGAAATGTAGTTCGGTTGAAAATTATCTAAATGTAAAACTATGCTATGAGAGGAAAAATATAGCCAATATAATGCTGAGTAGAAGAAATGTATTATAAAATAAAAATAATGTATTTAAAAATACTTTTGAGTTGTTTGTTCGAGTATGATACAAATGACTTTTTTTTTTTAATTTTTTTTTGAATTACAAGAATGCAAATTAAAATAGTCGAGGAATTGAAACAAAAGGGGGATAAAAGATTGATGATGGTGAGGACAGTGAACAACAGTAGCAGTCGGTGAAGGGCGGCGACAATTAACAATAGGCGATGTCGAAGGTGGTCGGAGGTAGGTGGCGATGGCTAGTTGGTTTGATTGGCAACGAAAGAACATGACAATAGCAATAGTCAGTGACATTACAATCAAAATGATTTTTGAACTGAAGAATGATTTTCAAATACACTCCTAAAATGTATTGTAAACACTCTAATTTTCATAACCGCTAGGTTTACTTCTAATGTTCTACACTAAGAATGCAACCAATCCTTACATCTATGTCACTCTAATGACCAGTCTTTATGTTCTTAAATATTCTTTTACAAAGTTATTTTTTTAAAAAAAGTGAAAGAGCTTAACATACATATAACACTTAAACATTTAAATAACATAAAAAAGAATGCAGAGTAATTTATCCTTATAATACTGCAGCATGGCTGTACAAGTTGATAAATTATTTACCAAATATTAACACTTCTAGTCATTGATAACATTGATAAAACATTGCTACAAGCTTATCAGCTCTTTCAGCCCTTCAGTGAGTACTTCTTCCCTGTGAATGCCTCAAACTTGGGCTCTTCTTTCTTTGGAGGTTCTTCCTTGGGCGGTACCTGAAACCAGAACCCAATCAAAGTACTCTTAAATACAAATCTACCTTAAAACTATAAGAAAAGTTTCCATCTAATATAAAAAAGCTATCAATGATATTTTTATAGTCCTCTAAAATAATCATTCTTCAATTAATTATTCTCAATTTCCTACACTTGATTCTTAATATTCTCAGAAAAGAAATGATGGAAATGCTGATGGCAAGAGTTGAGAACTGAAATTCAGAGGCTTTGTTTGGGACGACTTTCTTACTGCTTCTGAAAGCAACTTTCTACTAAAAAGCTACTTTAAGAAGCAGGAAGAAAGCCGTTCCAAACAAAGCCTCAGTATGGTATAATAAGTTTTTTAATACCCTCTGAGCTTCTTTGGTAGCATGGCCTGCATTTGAACCAAAGACTAGCTTCCCTGAGGTTTTGCGTGAAGCAGAGCTCTGTGATGTGCTCGTGGTAGAACTCTTTGAGCCGGCGACTTCTGGCTGGCTGCACTTCTCAAGGTTAGGAACATTGGGAGCATAAGTTGAAGGCTTTCCATCCAACCGCCTTGCCGAACCACTGAAAGGATTGTACTTCTGTTCATCAGCCACAGGTTCAGCGAGAGCATCTTCAACTGAAAATTTCAAATCAGACAGCAGCTTAAATACAATAATATGTTCTAACGTACAAGATAACAAGTCTTAACAAACTAAATGCTTTGGATAATTTAGGTTTCATTTGGGTCTGTTTTTTTACTATTTTTTTAAAGTATCTTTTTAGTATGAAATTTTTGTACTAAAAAGCTGCTTTAAGAAATAATAAGAGAGCTGTCCCAAACAAATAACCACCCTACTTATGTTTTAGCAGGCAAATAAGTTATATATATATATATATATATATATATATATGAAATTGTTCTTAATATGTTGAGAAAATATACAAGTGGTGCAGAATTGATTGGTTTGAGCATCACTCATTTTACTTTTTCTTTCTATATATATATATATATATATATATATATAAGAATAAGTCTACAATACAATTAGATGAACAATTGATTTAAGGCTTATATGCATTTATTGATCAATTAATGGGCGAATGATCATGTATGGAGAACTTTGTATTTATAATCATGCTTTTGGCCTATTTGAAATCTAATTTATCATCCGTAATATAAATAAAAAGATCTCTATTTATACTCAACTGAAACTTCTACATCAATTTAATTTTCTTTTTTGTTTAAACTTTTTAGAATTGATATTATAATTTTTAATTTTCAATATGGCAGAGCGGGTGGGAGATGTATGTTGAATTAGCCTCAAACATTAAAATTTTAAGTTTGACTTGCAGTATTATTAGATGTGAGAGAAACTTGAGTCGTCAAGCAAGTTAATAATTTATTAATTTTAAATATACTAAATAAATCATATATTCTATGCATTTCATTATGATTTTTTGTATAGGTCAAATATAAAAAAGAAAAATTGATTAGAATAAAAGTGCTTAAGAGATTTAATGATCATTAAGTAAACTCAAATTTTGAAAAAAAAGATTCAGTTTGAGAGATGTGATTGATTCAGACAGTTTGGTTTTTAATGATGAAAGTTGTGAGTGGTTAATTGAGTCAATGAAGGTGAGCAATGGTTTAGTGAAAAAGATCTCACAACAACAACAATAACATCAAGCCTATGCCCCACTATGTGAGGTCGGCTACATGAATCCTTTTGCGCCATTGTGTCCGGTTAAAAGTCAAATTCTCATTTAAATCTAATAAAGAAAGATCATTTCTAATATTCTCTAACAAAGTCTTTTTAGGTCTACCTCTACCGTTCTTAACATAAGTCAAATCTAATACCTCAACTTGCCTAATCGGGTCATCAGAAGGCCTCCGTTTAATGTGACCAAACCATCTAAGGCGACTCTCTCTAATCTTATCTTCCACTGAAGCTAATCCAACCGTATCATGTATATGTTCATTTTGTATCTTATCTCTAAGGGTCAAGCCACTCACCCACCTAAGCACCCTCATCTCTGCAACACTTAACTTAGTATTATGCGGCCAACATTCGACACCACAAAGCATTGCAGGTCTCACCACCATCTTATATAATTTTCCCTTATGTTTGAGGGAGACTTTTCTATCACACAATAAGCCCGAAGCATTCCTCAACTTCAACCATCCAACTTGAATTCTGCTGATAATATCCCCATCAATTTCACCATCACCCTGAACAATAGATCCAAGATATCTAAAACATTTGCCTTTATTAATGACTTGATTGTCCAAAGTCACAATCCCCTCACTAGGTCTATTGCTACTAAAATTAAACTCCATAGAGATAAATTAGAAAGGTACTAGAAGAAGATGATCGAAGGTGGTATGTAATATTTAGTAGACTAAAAATTAAAGGGGATTCATCCACAATGGGCTAGTTCATCTCGACCTCCATACACTTTTATTGTTGAAGTAGGGGAAGAGGAAGACTTTGAAGATTGAAGAAATTCTACCTAAAGGAGAAATAAATTATGTGAATGAAAGAGAGAATGATAACTACCGAATTCCCTTTAGTCAGCTTTATGAAACTCAAGGATTATGCATTTAAATTGAGCATTTATTATGAATTAAATTGTTTTTATTTCCATCTTTAATTTTTTAATCTTTACAGTAAAGCACTATACAAGTTTTTAGCTTTTAAATGTTTGTTAATTCCTATGCATAATAAAAATTGTTATATTTTTCAATTTGCTTTGTCATCATGTTAGATATGCACATTTCATTATTTCTCTATTCTATATAAAGTTTTAACTCATCTATTAAATATTCCATATTTTATAAAGGTTCATAAATTTGTTAATCCTGGTTTGCCTTGTCATGGCATCATCTTCTACCTCTTCAACCTCCCTTCAACAGGACACACTCATCAAAATGACTGATATTTCAATCCCAACACAGCTCAATTTTTTAATGACAAATGTGAAATCTGGTTTCAACATTCAGTTGACAGCAGATAATTATCCTCTTTGAAAATCTCAAATTCTGAAACAGTTCCACATCTAAACCACCAAAACAGAAGCTAAATGAAGTCGGAGAGATTAAACCAAATATCAGTTATCACACCTGGATTCTTGTAGACTAGAATTTGGCAGCAGTCTTATACTCTACCATTTCACAAACCTATCTACATTATGTGCTTAATCTGGATTCCTACCATGAAATCTGGAATATTATTGAACGCCGTTTACAATCCACCAATAGATCTCGCATTCTTCAACTTAAAAATGAGTTGCATCATAACTCGATCAAAGATACCATGATATAATACTTATCTGATATCAAGGGCAAATTTGATGTTATAACCGCCTCCTGTTCTGATTTTGCTGCTGAAGATATTATACTTTATACGCTAGATGGATTCCCACCAACTTATCAAGCTTTTAAAAAAGCCATACAAACCAACCTCCAACCACTTAATTTAGATTATTTTTTTGCGCTCTTATACAGTGAAGAGCTGAACCTAGCAGCTGAGGCTGCTCGTGATTTAACATGCATTTCCCCTGACTCTTCACTTGCCTTAATAGCCATTAGAGGTCGCGCTCCAGGGTGGTTTCAATTGGGGTCGTAACCAGTCCCATTCATCGAAATTCATCGAAACCCAATCGTGGTATGCACAGTTCCTCTTGTGGTGGTCGAAGGGCTTCCTTGTACATTGAATGACAAATTTGTGTCAAAGCTGGTCATTTCACAATAAAATGATGGTATCGAGCAGATCTCACTTATCAGCTTACTAATGCTTTGACTGCTGAAACGGCTCATGTGACTACTGATTAGATTCTCGATTCTGGAGCTACCTCACATCTCACTTTAGATTCCAATCATCTTTGTAGTTTAGAGCCATATACAGGAAACCGACAAGTTCTAATTGGCAATGGGGACTTGGAATTTTGCCTACTCCAACACGTAAGCTCATTCTAAATCCTGTATTCTATGTTCTAAAACTCTCTCACAATCTTCTCTCCATAAATAAATTAACTTCTGACAATCTTTGCTCCATTTTTTTTTAATACTAATAGCTACCACATAAAGGATCTAAAGAGTCATTGCACAATTCTCCAAGATTCCTGTCGTCGAGAGCTTTATCAAATTAACTCCAACAACTTGAAGGCCTCTTACGCTCCAACCTTTCTTGCCTACTCATCTACGGCTCAATTGTGGCATCACCGACTTGGGCATCCATCTATCATGCTTTCTTCTCAAATTCATAAGCAACTTTCAAATTCCAGCACAAGAACTTTTCATTGTACTTCTTGTGCTCTTGCTAAGTGTTACAAATCAGCGTTTACTATTTTGCATTCTCGTGCTTGTGATCTCTTAGAAGTTATGCATACTAATGTATCCAATGCTTTTTTACATGGCAAATTAAATGAAACTGTCTACATGTCTCAGCTTCCAGGTTATTAGGATCCAATGTATCCAAGTATTGTGTTTGCTTAAAAAGTCTATCTATGGCTAAAAACAATCACCTTGACAATAGTTTGAAACTTTCTCCACTTATTTACTGAACTTTGGTTTTCAACATAGCACCGCAGACCCTTCCTAACCATTTATATTTTGATCTATGTGGAGGACATTCAGCTTACCGGTAATGATGAAGTTTAGATTCAGCACTTGCTTTTAGAATTACACAAAACTTTCAGTATGAAGAACCTTGGTACTATCTCTTTCTTTCTTGGAATGCATGTGACCTCCACTCCTACTAGTTTACACCTTTCTCAAACCCAATCTGCACTTGACTCTTTGAACCGTGCTGGAATGATAGGTTGCAAACCCATTTCCACTCCTATTCTATTAAATTGTTAACAGAGGACACAGTAACCTTACAAAATTCAACTCCGGATCAATATCATCATCTTGTATCATCATCTTGTATGTTCGTTGCAATATTTAACTATTACAAATAAACTTAGCCAATATATGCATCAAACAATGGAAGGGCATTACAAACTTCTAAAACGACTTCATATTAAAGGTACTTTGCACTTTGGTTTGCCAATTCTGCCAAGCAATCTTACACTTTCTGCCTATTCTAATTCGGATTAGGCAGGTGATCCGAGCCACCTCTGGATATGGTGTTTATCTAGGTAATATCTTAATCTCTTGGCAATCTAAGAAGCAAAAGACTATCGCTCATTCTTCTACTAAATCTGAATATCGTGCTCTTGCAACTGCTTCTACTAACTTAATTTGGCTACCAGTTTTTGCAAGAATTTCAACTCGAGCCTCCGGATTCTACCTCTCTCTATCGTGATAATGTGCCTGCAATTACTCTTGCCAAAAATCTCATTTTTCATGCTTGCACTAAACATATTGAAATAAATTTTCATTTTGTGCCGGATTGCATTAAAAACAAGGTTCTTCGCATTCATCATGTTCACTCCAAAGATCAACTTGCTAACTAACATCTTCACAAAAGCCTTGCCAATAACGAAATTTTTACAGCTACGAAACAAGTTACCGATGTTGGAAAATATCATTAACTTGTTGCGGAGCGGTGATAAGCAAGCCACCTTATTGAGATAAGTAGTTAAAGTGTTAAACTATTCTGAATATGTTTCCAGTTCCTCTGCAGCAGCACTACCTTACCTTTATGCCTTTCTCTATCATCGTTGATTCCTAACGCTTTTGATCTCAGCCACTGTTTTGGCATCTCCTTTATTTCCTTTTCATAGAGTATATATATATATATATAAGCCCCTGTATTTTTCTGGTAAGTGTAGATGAAAATATACAACACACATCTATGGCTGCTGTAAGTTTACTCTGTCTTGGTTTTAGATTGTCAATATAATCTGTTTGTGGAGTTTTAGATTTATCAACAGCAATCGCATTATCAAACAACCAACTAACAGAGTAGTCAGTTACAAAAACGCAAAACAGATGGTACAAAAAAGGAAATGAGATTAAGTACCTTGACCTTGTGCTTTGTTGGATAGACCAGACGGTTGGGATCGTTCAGGTTCTTTATAATCTAGTGGGGGTGCAAAATCAACCTCACAGTCTGTCTCAATAATGCTAATTGCAGAAGTGGGCTTTGTTTCCACAATATCTATGTAATACTTTTTATTATTATATGGAACCATGATACTGTCACCCGTAGTCAAGCAAGAGTAGTTCCTCAATGTGGTTTCCAAACTGTGAGTTCAAAGAAATATAGGTCACTAGTCCATGTGCATGATCCCAAGCAGAATTTTAGATGCTATAAAGAATGGACCGGACATAAATAACAGTTTGTAGAAATATCAAATAAGCCAAGAAGAAGCCAAACTTACATGGCCTTGGGATTTGAAATATCTAAGAAGTCTTTTGTATGTGGCTGCAACTTGACATATGATCCCTTCGGGAGAGTAACATTCTTGATTTGCACAATATCGCCCTCTTGTAAAAGTAAATTTTGCATCATCTGTAAACATGTGAAGAAATCCAAATTAGCATGGGAAATCATTTAGACAAGAAGAAAATGAAAACAATTGAGTGACAAAATCATATATAGATGCAAATACCCAATATGGCATGTAAACCATCCCTTCCTCAGCAATGAACTCCAGCACACCACAATGAGAACTTCTCTTAGTTGCCGCATTACGCAGTTCAAATAACATGGGGTATTCAATATGCAACGATGCTGTAGGGGAATTTCCAAATTGTTAGCTTCTTGCAATCACCAACCTATGTCATAATAGAGTCAAGCAAATATGATGCTTTGGGGAAATAGAAAAACGTTTATCACATACCAAGGCGGTCTAGGGCTGAGGGAGGCATTATAACTGCAATAAGAAGAAGACAATTCAGTAAACGTGTCCAAGAAAGTATAAATGAATAAAATATGTAAAAAAAAAAAAGATTGCAAGAGTTCACGCAACATACTTTTGTCACCACCTTCCAGCTGTGGCTGCAAGATGGAAAAAAAAAAACAAACAAACAATAAATAACAGAAATTCCAACCTAAATTCAGAACAAGTTACGTAAGGGGTGTTACCTAACAAAATTAACAATCATAAATTAGAAACACGATTACACACACTCGGGGTATTAGAAAACTTAAAAAAAAAAAAAGAGTGACTCCAAGTGATATCAAGAAAATATAATCATCTGAGGCTGCCATCTCCTATTGAGTTGAATGATGCAGTAGGTCCCTTAAGCAGCATTTATGAAATATCTTAAAGCAAGAGTTGTGATATTTTTTATTTAGAATGCATACAAATGTTTGAAAGCAACTGGCTATAAAAGGCCCTCCGTAACACTTGTCACACATTCAAGCCCAAAATGTTATCCAGATTACGAGTCCTCACTGTCTTGCTTGACAAAAAAGATAGCTTTGGATTTGACTAAAACTTCTTTTTTCAAATGTTCTTAAATATTACAGCCACATATGAGTTGATTGCCACATATGCATTAACAACAACTGTTGGTTTAAATTTATAAGATGGTAGAAGCATAAAAATAGTCATCTATGGGCTTCCTTTACAATGCAATGGAAAAAGCTAAGGAGTTAAGAGCTCACATAGAAGGAGACATTTCATAGCTACAACATTTTATTGTTAAGATACCATGACCTACATGCTCGCCATTTAGATATAAGTCCAACTGGACAAATAATTAAGTTCACACAAAATATAAAAACTGTTTGATAATCTTAAGGATAACCTCTTGATGTACATCATATACAACAAGAGATTGAATCATAATAATTAAAAAAATGGATTTGAAGGATGAGGAGGATGCCCACAACATGATTATATGTCATCAGATGATGTATAGTTTATGGATAAAGGTAATGAGATCACATCATCTGATTTACAATAATAAGATTTGAATGTTGATTTCTTCGATGGGAATAGAAATAAGACAGGCACATTTAACACAAGCCAATGATAATAAGAAACAAGAAGAAAAGGTAATTAAGAAAAAATAATTATTTGAAATTGTCTTAAATTTAAATTAATATTCTCAATTTCTTATTAATTATTAGTGACCAGGGATGATAAATATGATAGATTGAAGAAGAAGAGGCGGGGAAGAAACTATGCACTATGATGACAAATCCAATAAAGACCCCCTGAATATTGAGAGTGCTAAGGACTTTTGATTACTTGTTATATTATTAATTTGATTATTGAAACTTTCGAAGTTGCCATGTTGGATAGTATGAGTGAAGTAGAGAAACTAATTGTGATAAATTTATTTGATGTCTTATTTTGATTTTTTTATATTATATTACTTTTGTTTGATATCTTATGTTGCTTTGACCGGTTGATTATATATATATATATATAATATTGAAATGTTAATTTATCATTTTGTAATATAATAATTGGTTATGATGTTAATATATTACTTCTTACTTTCATTTTACCTTTATATAACCTTTTGATTGTGAGGCTCACACCTCGCCTCATAAACAAAAAATGCCTCAATATCCAATTGTGCAATTTTAAACCTTATTCATAACTTTAACATACCTTTAACACTATCTATATTTTCAAAGAATTTAGGGTAAAATTAGTTTAACATCTCATGTAGCATTCAATGGGAAAATATGAGTGAATGAGAATTTATGCAGTTGACCCCAAATCGTTGGGATGACAAAGACAAGAATTTAGTGTAACAGGAATTATGCGGGAAATGATTTTTAGTGAGGGGGCGAGCGCCAGGTTTCTACCAATAAAAAAAGTAATTGAATGCTACAACAAAACCAAAATACGCACAATAACAATTTCTGGAAAATTTAACAAGAATATCGATATGACAATCCAAATAAAGAAAAAAATCCCTAATTTACAAATGCAGCACTTTCTTCAAGATAGTTTCGAAGATGATGAATGAATTCGGTGAAATTGTTTAATACCTTCATTTGGCAAACAATTATATAATGGGGAGTAACAACGATAAATACTATTTGCATGGTATATAGGGTATCTTAAAATAAAGCATGAAGATAGTAAATATCTAATCTTGTTACAAAATAGAAAATGAAATATTCACTTAAAATACAGTAAAAGGCACCTCATACCTTATCAATAAAGGATGTAGGATAGCAGCGATAAGTCTGCTCAAAAGAATTTCCAAGATAATCATATCTGTCAAAGTACTGACAGTGCAAAGATAAGTTAGTATTTGAAGAAAAAATAAATAAATTAAAATGTTATTCATGAAAAAAATCAATAAACTTCAAGAGTAAAAAACAGTAGACTACACTAACATGTAAGAGCACAGCCAATAAAATATGGTAAGGTTCTGGAGAAAAGAATAAGAATAAGTAACACAAGTCATTCTTAACAGAAATGCATGGCTATGAATTCACAAGGCCAAAAACAAATGATTGGAGGGCTGACGATGATGCAGATATTAATGAAATTAATAATGATGATGTAACTGTATAGAAATAAAACAAGAACCAGCTTATCTTTCGACCTCAGCATTTTGTACCAAGTAATATTTCAATGAATGAAACTTGAATAAATACCTCAGTAATAGGTACAAGTTCATCAATTCCAATGGCTGCCTGACCGATGGATGCCCATTAACCAATCAGTTATCAAGATAAATGAATATTAAGAGCAAAAAAATCATAAGTTAGGAGCAACTGTCGGCCCATGAAGCCACTAATTAATCAGCATACGCCAGTAAATATCAAACATGGGAATGCGAGGCAAGTTGTGCCACAATAGTAATGCCAACTTCCAGTCGATACCAATTCTAGAGACAACCATTAACAACCAACCTATCATCATTATCTTTATTCCATCAATTCAGACTGACAATACATTTCCAAATTCCAACTTCTTTGATATAGCATATTCACAATGCTTAAAAACATCCCACCTAAGAATCATTTGGTCTACCATCAATAGGATAATTATCAATTTCACATAAAGAAAATTTTCAAGTCATCTAGTTCTCTTTACTTGTAAGCCGCATATCTCTATAAATGTTGCTCGTGTTCTAATTTTTTTCTTCAAAAATTGCATCAACTATCAAACCTATATAAGCTACACATAATATATACCAAGGAATCTCATAATGAATACTTTTTTTTTTAAATCTCCACATTCAATACAAAAAGATATAAAATCTATGTGAAGCATTGTTGCAATACGAATGTTGTAATGAAATTAAAATTTTCTTTGGCTACCCCACAACTACTATTAATGCTAGTTACTAGTCATTAATACATATCATTAATAAATTCCATAACTTTGGCACACATTTCCCCACCTTAAGCCCACTGGATCAATTCATATGCTACATAATTAAATATATATCACTCATGAAAAATAAAAACCACATGTTGATTCAAGTCGGGTTTATAATTTAATTAAATATTTTAAAAAATCAAATTAAGATATGTATACGATACGCCAACAGGGGGGAGCACCTAGCCGGCCCAGCACAGGCAACAGAAGGGGCAACAGTAGCAGGAGCGGCAGCAAGAGAGCAGCAGCACCAAGAGAAGGCCTGGCCCAACCTAGCCGCGGCCAATCCAGTAGGCCGGACCAGGCAAGTGCTGAGTGGAAGCAGGAGGCAAGCTAGAGGGGAAATTCAACCGGCTTTGTGGGGACTAGGAGAGCTGTTATGCAAAGAGGAGTAATTAAGGGAGAGGTGTTTAAGAAAGGTTTTTTTTTTTTCAGGAAGTTTTAAATTAGGAAGGTTCAAAATATGTTTATTAGGAAGGATTTAATGAGGGAGGATATGAAAGTTCTATTTATTTAGAAAGATTTTTTAAATTATGTTTATGTTGATTAGGAAGGTTCTATTTATTTAGAAAGGTTTCCTAAATTATGTTTATGCTGATTATGAAGGTTTTAATTGTGTTCTTGTATTCTAGGGTTATTTATTTATTTATTTTTATTCTAGGGTTATTTAAGGGGAAGTTTGTCTATGGTTTAGGGTATGCCATTGCTGAGTTTTATAGTTGTAGTTCTTTTCTTTGAGGGCTTCCTAGCGGCATTTAGGTTGAATGGGAGAGCGGATCTACCTCTCTAATCATTGATTACATGTATATTATCTTTTCCCTCATTAAAATCCGATAAAAATGTTCATGAGTTATCTTCTTCATTGTTTACTTGTTACCAATTTCTGCTTTGCTGAAATTGAATATTCAGCCAAGGTTTTCTTCAAGTTCTGCATCTATTTCATATCAGTATATGTATGTAATGTTTATTTAGATAATTATATTATGAAATATGTAATTATATGTACACGAATATATTGTTTTTGTGTTATATGATTACAAATATATGCATGTATATATGTATATGTCCAAGCCATCTTCAGATTGGAGCAAATAGATTTCAAGGAAATTAAAATTTCAAAGAATATCAAGTGAGTTTTAAACTTTTGAGATAATTATAACCCAATTTAACCGCATCAAATTTGATTGATGTCCGTAAATTTTGTTTTTCTTCTGCTTTATTTAATACACTTCTTCTCATTTAAGAACCTAGCATATATAAGAAAGAATTATGAAATGTAACTTTTAAGTTGCTTATAATCCTCATTGAAGAAACTTTAGCTTCCTTATAATTAATGTTGTCTCAATGGTGCTTGCCATCCTTAAAAATAGATTTCATTTTCTTAGAAATATTCTCTATTTCATCGCTCCACAAAATCATGTTCTAATTCTAGTTTTTTTCAGAACTTCTATGTGAAGCTTAAAAATGTACCAAAACATTTTATCTAATCAAAAGATTATATGCTAAGGAGGGCGAAAGATATACACATAAATTAGCTAAACAAAGAGATAGGAGTAGTAAGGATTTAGTAAAAGTGAAGTATATTAAGGATGAAGATCAAAAAGTGCTTGTATTAGAAGAGGTTATTCAACAAAGATAGATGAGGTATTTTGCTAAACTTTTCAATGAAGATTATGAGAATGCGATTGGCTTTAGTGACCTTAGCACCCTAAATGAAAATAAATATTTTTTTATCGGCATATTAGCAAAACCAAAATTAAAGAGGTTTTAAAGAAAATGAAGTGTGGAAAAGCTGTTGGACCTGATGATATTCCAATAGAGATGTGGAAATGCATAGGAGATAAAAGGAATTTCTTGGCTTAATAAACTTTTTAATATTATTTTGAAGACTAAAAAGATGCCAGATGAGTGGCGAATGAGAGTAGTGATTCCTATTTTTAAGAATAAAGGTGATGAACAAGATTTGTGCAAATTATAGAGGAATTAAGTTAATGTGTCATACTTTAAAACTATGGGAGAGAGTTATGAAGCATAGGTTGCAACGTGACAATAATGTTTCTCAAAATCAATTTGGATTCATGCCGGGTAGGTCTACAATGGAAGTTATACATCTATTGAGAGGTTTGATGGAGAAGTATAGAGAGAATAAAGAGGATCTACTTATGATTTTTATTGATTTAGTGAAAGTATATGATAAAGTTTCAAGAGAAGTGCTATTGAGAGTTCTACATAAGAAAGGGTTTAATGATGCTTATATTCATGTCATTAAGGATACATATGCAGGAGTTGTTACGTGTTCAAACACAAGGTGGTTTGACCAAATATTTTCCTATTTCAGGTGGATCACATCATCAAGGATCAGCCTTAAGCCCATATATTTTTTAATTAGTCATGGATGTTCTTACCATAGATATGAAAGAGGATGTTCCCTGGTGTAAGCTTTTTGCTGACAATATTCTTATTATTCATAAGAATAAAGAGGGAGTTGAAGGTAAACTTGAATTATGGAGGTCAATCTTAGAGTCTAAAGGTTTTCATTTGAGTAGATCTAAAACCGAATACATGAAGTGTAATTTTAGTAGTAAAAGATCTAGTGGGGGTTTGTGACTTTGAGCGATCAAGTCATTAATAAGAGTACACGTTTTAGATATATAGGGTCTATTGTTCAGAGTGCGGTGAAATAGATGGAGATATTATTAGTAGAATTCAAGTTGGATGGTTGAAGTGGAGGAATGCATCGGGCTTGTTGTGTGATAGAAAAGTCTCTCTCAAACTTAAGAGAAAATTCTATAAGATGGTAGTGAGACCTGCAATGCTTTATGGTGCATAATGTAAGCCATTAAAATAATTAAGTGCTGCAGAGATGAGGATGCTCAGGTGGATGAGTGGCTTTACTCTTAGAGATGATACGAAATGAGCATATACGTGAAAAGGTTGTAGTAGCTTCAGTGGAAGATAAAATTAGAGAGAGTCGCCTTAGATGGTTTGATCACATAAAATGGTGGCCTTCTGATGACCCGGTTAGGAAAGTAGATGTATATTTAACTTATGTTAAGAAATGAGGAGGTAGACCTAAAAAGACTCGGTTAGAAAATATTAGAAATGACTTTTCTTTATTAGATTTAGATGAGAATTTGACTTTTAATATGACACAATGGAGAAAAAGGATTCATGTAACCGACCCCACAGTGGGATAAAGGCTTCTTCTTGTTGTTGTTATTTTAATAACCTCTCTTGAAGTACATCTAACTTACCATTTAAGCACATTACATTAACACCAGAGCAACTTTGTCTTTTGATTACTTTTTCCACTTTGATATGTAACCAATAAATAAGCAAACACCATGCCAAATGAATAACTGCAATTTCTCTAGTATCACTTTATTCATAACTTCGTCAAAGATGGAGAGAGGTTTAGAGATTTGTAATAAAGGCATTCCTAGAGTTCAAAAAGTATAGTAAAGGATTTGCTGAGCCTAATTTGATAAAACCCTCAAATTCTGATTTAACTACCAAAAATGATATCATATAAAGTATAAACTTATTGAAGATAGATAACAGTTAATTTTTCAAATGCCCCAAAGATATAAAAAGATTCATTGACTTGAAAAGTTCTGCATGATCCTGAACGAGAAATACAAGTCCTAGGCGGAACTAAATTGAGTCGATCCATATCTTATTGCTGAAATAATTTTTTGATGCCATTAAATCCATCAATCAAGCATGCAAAAGCTCATAAACACCACATTGATTGGCTCTGTAAAGTTAGGGGATATTTAGTTTGCTGAAAAATGAATACAAATTATAAATATATGAAGTGCATTTGAAAAAATTTGACTTTTTGGTTTAGTGTAAAACAAATAGATGAGATTATTTTTTGTGTTTGGTTTGAAAAAAAAAAAGAATTTCACAAAAAGCCCAACGAAGGTGATTGGCGGTGTTCACGGTGGCGGCGAGCGTAGATGGGGCCGACAACGACTGGTGGTGGCCAGCAGCCAGTGGCAGTCGAAGGTGGCATTGATAGTAGTATCTTGCAACAATGAGTGTGGAAGATGTGTGGTGCGGTCGAAAATCAGTTAAAAATAACATATTTTGGAATACACAAAAAATGAACAAAGAGGTGAGTTTCAAATTCCTAAAAATTTTACATTGAAATTATTTTTTATCAAACCAAATACCTACATTTTTAAAACTCTACATTTGAAATACTTAACACCAAAAACCCTTCAAACCAAATAACCCTTTAGTCATATTCAAGCAATAAAATGTAGTCATTCAATCATAAAATTCCTTGGCTTGAAATATTAAGTTCGTGAGCCAACTAGGACCTAAGCTTGCACTTTTGGACTTATAATTGCATTAGTTTTCAAGTCAAGTAAAATTATTATTTGATGATTACAAAAAATATATATAAAAAGGATCTTCATTAATTATTATCGTAATACTTGCACATTTTTTAGGAAATTTTGTATTCCTTTCTTGTTCATTTATTTTGCTTATATATAGAAACCGAATTCCTTAGCTTAAAATTTAAAGTTTGTGAGCCAACTAGGACATAGCTTGTACTTTTAGACTTACAATTACTTTAGTTTTCAGGCCAAGTTGGGTCAAATTATTATCATATGATGATATGTGAAACAATATATAGCAAGAATCTTTATTGTTTATTATTGTGTTATTTGTTTCTTTTCGAGGAAATTTTATATTCCTTTCTTGTTTATTTCTTTTGTTTATATATGTATATGCTTGCACTAAAAAATTTGAAATGAGATGTAATTCTCTCATATTCTCTCTAACAAGTTACAAGAGCTATATTACTTCTAATCATCTATTATTCACAAACATCTAATGTTTGTGAGCTCGCCACATGTTCCTAAAACTTGTTCTCGCCGACCTCCACAATTTTCTTAGAAACACTAATATTGCAACTCCATCTCTTCTGTTTCAAACTTTATAAACTGTTGCATCCCTCTGCTTATCATAGACCTCAGCTTCATTTCCCTCTTTCTAACATGCACCAACCTTGGATGTATATATCAAAATCCCCTCATTGTGAATGTCCACAAACCCAATGCACATCTCCCTGCAACTATTGCTATGAACCTCTCCTTGCTATAAACCTTCCTTTGTTTCATCATCAACAGCCTTTCCATTGGCACCTTCAACTTTAGTGTGCCCTTGAACTCTATTTTTTTGCGAGATCATTGATATCGATGATGTCTTCAAAGCCTATGGCATCACTAACGCAATATAAATCCTTGACCTCTAGCTCTCGACGTCTAGCTCTCTCGTGATGCCTTCGTAGTCATACCTTGCATTTGACGTCTCTTTGTCATCGTCACAATTCATAGATGGCAGGTCCCCATTAAAAGCTTGAATCCCCTACAACTCGAATCTTTGCAATATATTTGGTTGCTCATTGGCTGCATTTACCATATTTCCATAACACCCTCCCTCTTGCTGATGCTTTATGGTGATAAAACGCCACTGTGATGCATAATCCTCATTGCTCGGCACCGCCATTGCAACTTCATCCATGACTCCATCATTTTGCTTGCCTTGTTAGGTCATTCACACTCATCCAACAACAATGCCTCTACTCTTGAATCTCTCCTCATAGGAAACCTCTACTAATACATCTCCCCAAAGGAACGTTAGCATTAGTCCTCTTCTAACAGACACCTTATCACTACCTTGCCTACTCTTTTAAGCATCTCTTATGCTACCATCCTTTTTCATAACTCCTTCAATGCCCTCCTTCAAAAATGTCCATCGACACACTCTACTAATAGCTTTATCAACACTTTTTTAATCAACACACTCATTTGTCGCTCTCCATCAATGCTCTCATCAATGCTCTATAAGCGCTCTTCATCAATGCCCTATGTTGATACATCCGTCAATGCCTCCATAAATGCTCTCCATTAACACCTTTGTTAATACATCCATTGATAAACACAAAGCCTTTTATCAACACCCTTACTCTACCCTCATAGTAGGTCTTCAGCAGTCGATGTGACATTATTCATCCTCTATTTGAGAACCTTATCAATGCCTTCTTTGATATGAATCTCATGTGATACGATTGACTCTTTGTGTTCAATTTACATTAACCTCTCTAACATGAATCCTGCAAGTATTCATCCCGCTCCAGCTAAACTTGCAACTTTCAGGCAACAAACCAACTACCATGTATCTCTGGCCATCATTGCTTCCAAATACAAGTTCATATTTTCTATACATTCATGACTTTTCTAGGTATTTTTACCATATCTATCTTATCACATGTGAAACAAAAATAACAAGGCTATTTAATAGTTATTACTATGATTTTTTTTTTCAGTATTGAAGATTTTTTGTAACTTTTTTGGTTATTTTCTTTTGCTCATATATATGCTTGCATAAAGCACAATTAAAAAGAGTGTAATTCTCCAATACTCTCCCTCATTCAGACAAAAATGATGAGCCATTGGTCGGCATACATGCAAACAATTTATTTAATAATACGCCATAACCATACATAACTCCTAATTGATACATTTTTATTGACCCAAAATAAAGTTAACTGCTTTAAGTGTATGTTTGTGCCCTTATACTTGGCAATGACCCATTGGATGACATCATCATTTAGCTATTTCATATAATACAATTTAATTAGTAGCATCAAAATTTATAAAAAAACAGGAAGTGAACAATCCTTATGGTTGATTAAACAAAGTGTTAATTAAAGGTTCATTACAACAATAAGAAAATATTGCTCTCATTTGCAGATTGAGGATGCATCCAAACTAGATATCAGAAACTCCAACTCAAGGCAGCTTGTGACAATCCTAAGAGACAAGCTTCATGCATCAAACAAATTTACAAAATCAATTTAAGGAGAAATAAGATGATAAAGTCATACTGTATGCTAAAAGTAATTTGTTTGCAACATAACGCACCATTTTTCCTCAAATCACAGCGCTTAAACCTTGAACAACCTACATAACAACAAAGAGAATAATCAAATTAATGAACAAAACCATTTCAATGAGTATTCTAATCATCCATAAGCAAAGTTTAAACATAACAGATGTACAGATAAAACTGAAGCAACAAAATTAGCCTAAAAAAACAACAAAATCCAAACAAGCAACCAAAAATCCTGAACACCATAGGCCTACCTTATTTCCTTATATAGACATGACACCATCTGCTCATCATATCCTACAAAAAGGCATATGATGTTTGCCTTTCATTACAAAAAAATAATATTCTTTGGAAGGCAAAAACAAATCACAAGTGAAGTGATGTGCGGGAAGCAGGGAAAGACTCCAATAACAATAATATAATGAGATTTTGTTTCAAATTACACCTTCAAGGTTGTTCAAGAATTTCCAGCAACAGGAATAGGTGTGGCTTAGGTCATGGAGCAAGAAGATTAAAATTTTGAGAATCATAGAACTATAGACAATCGAGAGACCAGAGGGTTAGAGAAGGGATCGAAAATGCAAAAATCTGCATGAGAGGGAAGGATTCATAGAGAAGAGAGAAGGGAAAGGAAAGAGATCAGAAACATGAGACAAAGTAAAACCAAAAAGAAGGCAGCCGAAATCATCAAACAGTACTTCATAAAGCACTAGGTGTAATTTTATATAAATACAATAAAAAAAGGATTCATATTCTAAAAAAAAGAATTCAAGCACCTCATTTAATTTTTGTATAGAAAAGGAATCCATACTATTATTTTTAAATCATACAATATTAAATATATTTTAAAATTTTTATCATTCCTTTTTCTGAATTATTGAACTACTAAAATGAACAGAAGTTTCAGTAATTTCAGTATTTTCAAATTATCTTTTATTAATTATATGAGAGCATTCTCATAAACTTCGTACATTGATAATATTCCGAAATTAAGAAAGATATCAAATGTCATCCTGAGTATTGACACATTTTTCATGTCAAGTCGAGTTAAATCGAGCCGAATCAGATCCAATTGGGTTTGAATCGACCCGACCCACTCAATAGAGCCCCGTTGAACCAAATTTGACCCAAATCAGTGTTGATTCTAGCTCAATTTCATCAAATTGAGTTGATAGAGCCAAATCGAGCTCCGTCGAACCAAATTCGGCTCAATTTGGCACCGATTCAAGACCAATTTTATAAAATTGACTCAATCAAACCCAATCGGATTTGAAACGAGTTCGATTTGGGCTCAATTTCAACCCAAATCAGCCCTATTGATCAAATCTGAGCTTATTTGACTTTCCCAAATCAGGAAATTGAATCCAACAGAACTGACAGCTGCTATAGGTCTTTTCCCTCTAATTTGTGCGGGTGCAGCATGGATTTGAGCGCAGAAGATCATATTAGGTAGAACATTCCACATTTCAAGCATAGCAGGAACAAGAGAAAGCTTGGGTATTCTATTCAACACTCTCGGTCATTCGTGAATCTATCTAGTTGCGACGAAGAGAATTCATTCAATGAGAGCCTCCTTGCGTGTGATTCTTCCAACCGAGAAAGGGAGAGATCGGCAAAGACTAAACGTGCGTGAAAGGAGGTCGAGCAAAGCAGATCCTTGCGTGCGTACCTGCGATCTGAGGGAGGGGTAGGGGTTCATGAGTGAAAGTCAAGAGAGGGAGATTGGGAGCTTCTGTATGCGATTCTTCTAGTTTGACCGCCTGTAGAAGCCATGTGTGCGTGTTTGAGGCTGAAACAAAGACTTTCATTTCTTGTGCTTGTTCGCGTGAGGTTCGTCCATTCTGACTGCTACTGGTGTGCAATTCTAATAGGGAACCAGCACCTGTAGTTGGGTTTTCTCCTTCCTTCAACCACTTGGGGTCTTCCAAGGCAAGAGTAAAGCAAGGCTTGATGTCTTCCCTCCCTTCCTGTACTCAAGAGAGATCCAGAGGTTTCTTCCACCTTTTATATCAGCTCCGGCAAGTTCATGACAACGGAGGTGCCTTCCGGAAGCATTAAGACAGTAAAGGCAACATCTGGAGAGGCTTGGAAAGCAATCATGCCCTTTCTCCTTGCGCTTTGTCGCCTTTGCTAGATGAGCGGATACCCGGTAGCGACGTGACTTGACCCGACGAGGTAAAATCCTTCAAACTTAGGAAATCCCTAGGTCTCTAAGCCATCGGTTGTGTAATTGACGTTTCCAAACCCTTAGGTCCCTAGAAACCATGCACCTAGTTTTCTAAAATCACAAGAAAACCCACATGTCCGCTGTACACTTAGTGAAGTTGCAGGAATCCGGCGATTTCCCACAATTTTCTCTCATGTGAGAGCCAAAAGAGGGTGTTAGTGAAGGGCCAAGTCATTGGACTTGTGTTCAATGCCCTTATCTTGCATGCAATACATTCATCTTGTGTTCAACACCTTCGCCTATGGTAAATCCTGAGGTTAGGTGTGGTCATTCGACCATAACTTGAATGAAAACGTGCAGGTTTTTCACATCTTGACATCTATAACGGTTACCCAAAAAAAAAATAAAACTAATAATCAGTCATGACATCTATAATGCACAATTCTTAATCAAATAGTCATTATCAAATAGCCTTTCTTCCTCTAAGTTAAACTTATCTTCCTGCATCTATGTAACCCATAAATTGCCTTTAAGTATGTATTTAACCATTTTTATTTATCAAAATATCCATCCCCTTCTTAGCAAATCTCCCTTTAGGTAAACTTAACCTAAGTTTAAGATGATAACATGCCTCATCAAAATTGATACTTTAAATTACCAATCAAATTATAGAACAAACTAGGCGCTTCGAGTCTGATCCTGATATCAAAATCAAATGTTTTTCTCAGCCCTGAACTTTATGTTTTCAGCCCGAAGTCCCTAATTCCAGGAAAACCTACCAAAGAAAAACATAGGAAGAGAAAAAAGAAGACAAAAAACTTGGCGAAAGGACACGGGTCTGAAATTACACTTCCGTCTAACTCCGTTTGAAGAGACAAATCACAAGTGCTGAAAAAACGAGCGCGAGTTTTCGGAAAGCTATAGATAGAGAGAGTAATTCGGGCCACTTTGGATGCAGGATTTAGGCCAGAATTTAGGCAAGATTTGAGCTAAATCCTGCCAAACGCCAATAAAATACAAAGGTAAATCGTAAGTCCAATCTATACTTCACGGCGTTTTCGCCATTTTTGCCCTAAATCCCGGATTTCGTAAATCCGACCAAAGAAGCGAGCGCGAAAGGGGGAGAAATATCGTTACCTTCGAGCTCCCGGCGCGACTTCCGATCCGACAGGAACAACGTCGGAGGAGGAGGCGGAGAAGCTTTGACTCTTTCAGAACTCTACTTCACGCGAAGCAGGACAGCAACGATTAAATGCAGAAGAGGAAAAGCAAACCCTCGATAGGCAATGGCAAGCGAGGGAAGCTCTCACGCAAACGGCAACCAAGAAACCTGAAACCAAAAAGGAAAGCTAACCAGGATTAGATTAATTCTTAGGGGCTATTTGGTATCGGATTTACATCGGGATTTACGTTGGATTTATGCTAAATCCAGCCAAACGGCTTTTGTGCGCGCGTTAACTCCCGGCGATGGCTAAATCCTGGATTAAAGATTTACGGCTTACGGCTTAAATCCCGGATTTACTAAATCCCTCGGTTCGGCGGATTTATGGGATTTGGCCGAAAGAAGCGCGCGAAAGGTAGAAAGTTACCTTCACAGAGCTCCCGTTGTTGCTTCCGATCAAAATGTCGTAACTTCCGATCCGACAGGAAGGGATGATCGTCGAAGGAGCGAAGTCCAATAGCCAAGAAGGAGCCGAAGAATCGACGCGTGCAAGCTCCTGCGAAGCAACGAAGCCGAACGACGAAAAGAGAAGATGAAAGGCAAACCCTAGACGCCTCTAAGTTATTATTGATTAACTTAATTAATATAATTTAATTATTAATAATTAAGTAAAGTAATTAAATAATTAGTGAATAAATTAATTATCTAATTTAACTTACTAAATGATTAATAATATAATTAGTAATTAAATATTAATGTAATTTTCTTAATTAATATAACTTAAAATATATATTATTAAATATATAATTAATAGTATAAATAATAATTAATGAATAACTTATTCTTAATATTTTTTATTAAATTCATAATATAATCAATATTTTTTAATTATAAATATATAATAAATTTATAATTATTTTTTCACATTTAAATCCCTAAATGTCATAAATTCTAAAATTTATTACCAAACAGTTTCTTAAAATTAAATAGAATTTAATATTTGTCATACTAAATAGTTTTCAGAATTTAACGTCCTCAAGATTTACTAAATCCGGATTTACAAGATTTACTAAATCCCACTAAAGTTAAATTCCACTTGTGGCCAAACAGCCCCTTAGTTTCTTAATTATACATTTATTTAATTGGCTTAATTGATATAATTTAAAATATAAATATTTAGTTAGATTATTAGTTGTGTAAACATTAATTAAATTTTTTTTGAAAGAATGATTTCTTTCAAAAAAAAACATTAATTAAATAATTAGTTAGTAATAAATTAATTAATGGATTAATTGGTTATTCTAAGTAAATTGTAATTAAAAATTATTAAAATAATATACAAAAAAGTAATGAAATAATTAGTGTAAATAGTAATTAAATGATTAATTATTTTTAATTATAATTAATAATTAATTAAATATTTATCATTATAATTAACATCAAATTGACAATTAAATTAGTTATTAAAATAAGATCCTAATTATAGATTCATAATTATAATTTATTAATATAAATTAAATTAAATTAATTAATAAATCATATTTAAAACACAAATGCCACCTGAATTAATTGCTTTAAATCTTGAATAGGATTGTCAAATAGACTCACACAATATTTGTCATGTTATAACACATTTTGTACCAACCAATTCTTAGGATTTAACCCTCTCAAGATCTCTTAAATCCATATTTAGTGGATTTATGAAATCCTACTACCAAAAATTGCTTCGATTGAGCACGAATCTTGAGCTATATTCTAATTGACAAATTCCAAAATTAAATGTGAGACCATTTGAAGCCTGAGTTCACCATACGCAAGTCACGCCAAATGAAAAGTATTTATAGAATTTTATTTCAAATTATTTTGAGATTTTAGTGGCTCTTTCAAGTTTTTTATTAGGAATAGTTTTAATAAACAAAAATTTAATTAATCGTCCGATCGTCTGTTCCTACCCATTAATTCGAGTCTCTGGATCGGATGGTGAAAAGATGACTAGGTTCAAGAGAAAACCTAGAGGAAAAGTATTGTCAACCTCACCAAAAGTGAGGTCAACAGATAGGCCTATCTGCAACTAATAGATAAAGATATTTTATTTGAAAAACAAATTTATTGTGCTCTATTTTATTTTGATTAAATGCACCTCAACAAGAGACATTTTCATGTATTATCGAGTGTTTTAGTTATGATTTTTTTGTTACAAGAAAAAGTTATTAAAATATTCTTTCTATGTGTAAGATATTTTTACCAGAAGTGCTCAACCTTATACACAGCATGATACGCAAGATGATGCTTGATATTTTTGCACAAATATTGAGAAAGAAAATGTGTAAACAATCTTTGCATTTAGAATACTAATTAAGGATTATTGCAGCATTGAAAGAGAATATTGAGCAGAAAGTTTCCATATATATTACTTTGAATTTTATATTATTTAGAATATGATCATTTGAGAATTAGCATCTCGTTTTAAATTTAAGCTTCGTTGGGATGACTTTTTTGTTGTTTTTTAAAGTAACTTTCTAGTACAAATATTTTTAGTTTTAAATTTTTGTATTAGAAAATTGATTTAGAAAACATTAAGAAAGTTATCACAAACGAAGCAAAAATAAATTGCTTGATGTATAGCAATTTCAAAAAGCAACTTTCTGTACAATAATTTCATAACCTACTTTCCTGATAATTGCAGCCATCCCAAACACAAACTTTTATTAGGTTTGGTCACCTTACGTAGCTCCACGTTCGGACGCCAGTAAAATAGTGCCACGTATGCTCACTATTTACCTCGCGGCTCGATAAACCGTCCCGGAACGGACCCGGGATTGCTATGTTCGCGTATTGCTAGGTATTGATCGATTTTGCTCGGCAATAACGAGAAATACCGCTTTGTGAACACCAATACCGAGCATTACCAAGTTTTTCTCGGTATTATTCGGTATTGCTCGATATTGATTTTCACAGAGCAGTATTTCTCGTTATTGCCAAGTAATACCTAGCAATGCCGAGAAATACACGAACATAGCAATCTCGGGTTCCGGTCCGGGTCGGGTCGTCAGGCCGCACAGTAAAGAGCAAGAGCACGTGGCGACACGTTATTGGCATCTTGATGTAGAGCTACGTCTGGTCACCTAACCTAATAATTATTCCCCAAACACACCCTTAGTCTTGAAAACACATGTTAAGGAGCATAAGTGTTCCATATTATAAGTTTTAACTGTATATTCTTTAAAATAGAACTATTTGAGAATCACCACACCATTGCTATACTTTATTTTAAGATCTTAGCAAAACTCAATTGTATTAAAATATTTAATGACATGAAGGTTATTTTTACTGAATTGTTAAAATCTTAATTTTGATCTCATAGATAAAAACAATATTTTTAACTTTTGAATTCATTTATTTGATGACATCCCAAACATCTATTGTAGTTGCTATGAATATGCATGAACCACTAATTGCATTTAATATAGTATTTCATGATCATGTTACAATCATAAAATCTATTTCATCCAAAAGAGCAAATTAGATTTTTCAACTCTAGAGAAAGATCCATTAGATAATGATTTTTTTTTTTTTTTTTCATTTTCCTTAATAAAGATCATCATAATTTGGGATCATTTAAGTAATTTCCTCCATTCAAAAAATATTGAGACATGTAGCCTATGGAACTCATGTTTAACCCGATTTTCGCTATTCATGATAATTGACTCATTAAGAGGGAAGTCAAAGAAATCAGATATATGGAAGAAGTCAGAAAGAATACGAAGTAGAAAAAATAACCATCAATTTGCTCTGATACCATATGAAAAAGAAGTGGATGAAAGCTTAAATTGTTCAATCTTTTCGGCTTCATTTGGGAGAGCTTTTTTGCTCTTTTTTAAAGCAATTTTCAAGTACAAAATTTTTAAATTTTATACTAGAAAGATACTTTAAGGTGTAAGAAAGTCATCCCAAATGAGGCATTAATCAGTATTTATACACAAAGCTACATAAGAGACAAAAAGAAAACAAATAATAACAATAACAAACATAAAAATAAATAATCCTAGGACTTCTGTCCATCTTTTGATCCATTTAAGTTGATACCAAGTGAGCAATTGCGGCTTTTCCTTCATTTCTTGTATATGAATCCATAAAAAATATATTTCCTTGTAGATAATGAATCCATGGCTTCTATTTTTCATTATCTAACAATCGTGTAGATCACTAGCATCTCATTGTTAAATTTAAGCTTCGTTGGGATGACTTTTTTGTTGTTTTTTAAAGTAACTTTCTAGTACAAATATTTTTAGTTTTAAATTTTTGTATTAGAAAATTGATTTAGAAAATATTGAGAAAGTTATCACAAATGAAGCAAAAATAAATTGCTTGACGTATAGCAATTTCAAAAAGCAACTTTATGTACAAGAATTTCATAACCTACTTTCCTGACAACTGCAGCCGTCCCAAACACAAACTTTTATTAGGTTTGGTCACCTTACGTAGTTCCACGTTCGGACGCCAGTAAAATAGTGCCACGTGTGCTCACTATTTACCGCGCGGCCCGATAAACCGTCCCAGAATGGACCCGGGATTGCTATGTTCGAGTATTGCTCAGTATTACTCGGTATTGCTAGGTATTAGTCGAATTTGCTCGGCAATAACGAGAAATACCGCTTTGTGAACACCAATACCGAGCATTACCGAGTTTTTCTCGATATTACTCGGTATTGCTCGATATTGGTCTTCACAAATCGGTATTTCTCGTTATTGCCAAGTAATACCTAGCAATACCGAGAAATACGCGAACATAGCAATCCCGGGTTGCGGTCCGAGTCGAGTCGTCCGGCCGCGCGGTAAAGAGCAAGAGCACGTGGCGGCGCGTTATTGGCGTCTTGATGTAGAGCTACGTCCGGTCACCTAACCTAATAATTATTCCCCAAACACACCCTTAGTCTTGAAAACACATGTTAAGGAGCATAAGTGTTCCATATTATAAGTTTTAATTGTATATTATTTAAAATAGAACTATTTGAGAATCACCACACCATTGCTATACTTTATTTTAAGATCTTAACAAAACTCAATTGTATTAAAATATTTAATGACATGAAACTTACTTTAATGAATTGTTGAAATCTTAATTTTGATCTCGTACATAAAAACAATATTTTTAGCTTTTGAATTCATTTATTTGATGACATCCCAAACATCTATTGCAGTTGCTATGAATATGTATGACCCACTAATTACATTTAATATAGTATTTCATTATCATGTTACAATCACAAAATCTATTTCATCCAAAAGAGCAAATTAGATTTTTCAACTCTAGAGAAAGATCTATTAGATAATGATTTTTTTTTTTTTCATTTTCCTTAATAAAGATCATCATAATTTGGGATCATTTAAGTAATTTCCTCCATTCAAAAAATATTGAGACATGTAGCCTATGGAACTCATGTTTAACCCAATTTTCGCTATTCATGATAATTAACTCATTGAGAGGAAGTCGAAGAAATCAGATATATCGATGAAGTAAGAAAGAATAAAAAGTAGAAAAAACAACCCTCAATTTGCTCTGATACCATATGAAAAAAAAGTGAATGAAAGCTTAAATTGTTCAATCTCTTAGGCTTCGTTTGGAAGAGCTTTTTTGCTCTTTCTTAAAGCAATTTTCAAGTACAAATTTTTTTATTTTTTTATTAGACAGATACTTCAAGGTGTAAGAAAGTCGTCTCAAATAAAACCTTAATCAATATTTATACACAAACCTACATAAAAGAAAAAAAAGAAAACAACTAATAACAATAACAAACATAAAAAATAAATAATCCTAGGACTTGTCTGTCCATAGTTTGATCTATTTAAGTTGATACCAAGTGAGCAATCTATGGTTTTTCTTTCATTTCTTGTATATGAATCCATGGCTTCTATATTTCAATATCTAACAATCGTGTAGATCACTCTTAAACTTCATTTGGGACAGCTTATTGCTTTCTAAAACATTTTTATAACACAAAAAATTATAGTTCATAAAAATTTTTAATTAAAAAACTCCTTTAAAAAACAATAAAAAAATTATCCCAAATGAAATCTTAATATAATGATTCTTGAACCCCGATTATATTGTTATGATTGTTCAAAAGTTGGATGATATTGATTTTATTTTTGCCAACATTTTTGGATGATATGCACAATATGTTAAAAGCCAATAGAAAGGTGGCCCAACTCTATGTAATTGAACAAACATAGTAAAGGGTCTCACTTGAACAATTAGAGAATGTCAATCAATAAAAATGTATACAATGGCAGGGCCTACACATTACTAGAAAAGGTCTTAATTGCAACACTAGTGGCAAATAATTATGGTTCATATGCGATAGAGATAGTTATTGCACAAGCCTTGCTAGCTAAAACTACAGTGTAGACCTTGCTGCAAGTTTGCTATGACAAATATCTTAAAGAGGACATCAATGATGGATGTGGAAGCCAAGCCAAAACTATCATTATAGCCTAAAGAGGAATAGCTTTAATACACCAAAGTATGCCATCTCCAAGAAGAAAGGAAAATTTATTCTGTGCGGAGTCCAGACCCCAATAAAAATGTGTCACGTTTGGTACCGAGCGGTACTGCGGCTCGGTACCGCTCAATACCTAAGCGTAAAACGGATGGTTCTCCCGTCCGGTGTTTGCACAAAATAATCTCTCCCAAGAAAGGGGCAGTAAAAAAATCCAAAAATTCACCACTCAACAAGCTAAGCAACTAATGATGGATGATTAAGAAGGGCCTTCTAAATAAATTAAGGGAGATTTACATACATACCACCCTATACTATTCTATTTACATATTTAACACCTAAAACTTTAATATTACATATATACCACCCATGGTTCATTTTCATATTAAATATGAGTGGTAGGAAGTTAATATGAGTGGTATATTTGATATTAAAATAATATAGGGTGGTATGTATGTAATATTAAAATTTTGGATGTTAAATATGTAAATAGAATGGTATAAAGTGGTATGCATGTAAAATTTCCATAAATGAATCAAATAGCATTCCTGGAAATGAATAAATGAGCATCTAAATACATCTCTCATTTAACTACATAAGCTTTTCAAGAGGTTTTACCTTGTGTCTATGGCCTATACTGTTGACAAGATCCCTTCTGGTACACACTGGAAACATGTTCATATTAGGGATCCAAAGTCGCCTGAGAACATAGGGGAAGCTGAGCTGATCTCTAGATGTAAATCGAACAACTTCATTGAACCACAGGCATGTGAAAAGATTTGTCAGCGGCGTGTGCTCCCTTACAATGATAGATGCTTCTGCCAGAGCTTGAATAGCCAAAGCGATGCCAAAAAATCAGTTTAATCACAAACTGAATTTTTTTTTTTCCTCAATTTTGAATTTATTTTATGAATTTGACACAAAATTTTATGTTTATTTGTTTGCCTAACAATAATGCTTCGTTTGGGACGGCTTTATTACTGCTTCGTGAAGCAGCTTTTTAATACAAAAATTAAAAAAATTATACTAAAAAGTTGCTTTAAGAAGCAGAAAGAAAGTTGTCTCAAATGAAGCCTAACTTGCAAACTTGCAAACTTTTTCATAAAGGCTTGAGAACAATAAAAATAGTTCTGGAAGAGCTTAATCTAATTTCTTTACCTTTTTTCCCATGAAGCCTACTATCAGCAGGAATGCCATCATAACGGTACTGCTTGATCTGCACGTCCACTTCTTCAGGGGTCGCTTTGTGCTTCCTAACAATGGCCTTTGCCTCGTCATACAGGTTGCTACGGGCACCGTGCTCTGAAATGGCAAATACAGAATTCGTACGCCAGAGAAGTGCCTCCAGCACTCCTAATGGATCTCTTCGGAGCTGTGACTTTGAATCCACCCAAATTGAATATCTAGCTTGAGGAAATAATCTGTGGCCCAGCATCTGAAGCATTAAATTATTAAAGCTCAGTTTTAAGTCCAAAATATGTCAATGATTTAAACAAAATAATACAACATAATTGATATTCTTTTAATGTACAATACCCCAAAGGGCACCGTATTTTAATGACCAAGCTTTGACTCTAATTATATCCTAATCTATATCCATATAGTCTAAATAATAGATCAAAAACATCAAAAACTACCACATATACAAATGCATATCATCATTAACTAATCATTGATATTTTCAGATATTAAAATAACTTATCATTTACATACTTCATTTCATTAATCCTAAATTCATTATCTGCTAAGTTTTACCTCCATTTCTCTAGCAACAATTGCTAAAAGAAAAAAATCAAGACAGACTCTAAACTACCTTAGGAATCTTTCCATTCAAGCGTTGATCTGAGAAAGGTAGATCCCTAACAACAACAATACGCCATCTACCAATCATGCTATCATCACCAATTGTATTTCCTTCTGCCTCCTGCGCAGCAAGAGTTAATTCATCCCAAAATGCCACATAGCAAACCTGCCATAAATACCATTCAATTCAAAGGAGGTATAACAGTGAGTACAAGTGTAATTATGAACGCATCATATTACCTTATTTAAAGAAGCTTCACTCATCCCAATCGGTTGATAAAGATCATCTCCCCCTCCAAATGCACATGTACATACCACTACTTTGCAATCCTTCATGTATTGTTTATCTTCATCAGAAAATTTAAATCCTCCAGCATCACTGTAAAAACCACAATGCACCTCAGCATTGTTCTTTACCTGAAAAAAGCCATAAACTTTGATAAACGTGCCTCAAATGAAAACAAAATAGCACAGCCCACATATTAAAATAAATTACCCATCTTGTAAAAACCATATCAGATGCAACTATAAATAAACCAAATTAAGAAAAAACAGCCAAGGCATTTGAATATAGGATATTACATTGAAGCTATCTTCTCTTTCTTCAAGTGTTTGATATCCACTGAATAAGTTAAATCTAGCAGTTCCATTTTGGTGCCTTAACATTGTGGTGTTACCTTCAACAGGATACTGGCCAGAATCGGTTTTGTATGTCACACTCTTGACTGGAGAACTATGAACGACATTATCGGGAAATTCCAGCTTGTTCAGATCTTCTTCTTTAAGCATCTTTAGGCAAACTGGATGAATCAATAGTTAGATATGCAAGCACAAAGTATTAAACAAAATTATGTAAGATGCTGACTAGGATGCAAGTGAAAAAAAGAAAAGCATTTGATCAGGAGAACATTTAAGATTATGCAAGATCTATGAAGCCATACAACACAGAGAAAAGGAAAAAATAATTAATTTATTTAGAATGCATAATATTGAAGGCTAACATAATACTAAAACAAAGTGTCAAGAAGTCTAGCCATAAATTGAAAGCTTCAAGGATGGCTTGCAAGTTTACTCGATCCTTCTCAACATTGGGCAAGCCAACCATTTAGAAGTCTGTTTTTAAGAGCTTAATGATTAGATAGAAAGAAATAAAGTACTCATTACATGTGAACGATTTCAGGTTGCAAACACAGATTTGATAAGTCCCTTTGTGATACTTAGTAATAATGGTTTTCAATGATGAAAATATAAGTACTGATGCCAGACAATCTAGGGTCTAGGATTTCCTAGGTGATCGAATGCCTTGAAATGACATGCAATGTATAAAAGTATGTGATGCTAAAGAAATTTCTAATGAACATGCAAACAATTCAATGAAAAGAAAATACCAAATAAATATGAAACGATCCAAATGGCACCAAACCAATAACACAAGCAACTACTCATCAGCTTAGGCACTTCACTGAAAAGCAGTATAGCTCAAATATGTGAGCATCACTTGATGAGGACATCGGACCATAAAGAGTCTACCGTACGAAAGGCCGACGATCTACGGCTGTAATTGAGTCGTTATATTTCTAGTTTTTATTGTTTGTATGAGACTTATTTATGTTATTAGTTTGTTCCATGTTTTGCCCCTCTTAGTTGTCTATGTTTTGGTTGTTATTGAGGGGTATTGTTGTCTTTTATTTATTTCATATTTTACCCTCTACTTATGTGATGTGTCAAGGGTATTGTTGTATTTTGGTTTTTCCCCTTGTTTGGGCCAATATATATGGCTCCACCCCTCATGTAATGTTTTTGATGTTTATGTTATAAAATTCTGATTTTGTGTGATCTTGTTCTCTTGGAGAATTGACAGTGTGAGCGTGAGAAGTCCTTGGAGAAGGCAAAGCATCACCCAACAGCCTTTGGACTCTTGTTTTTTATCTAGCCGAACGCCCAACCCCCATCCTGCGCCAGCCGAGCGTCTCCCACCTCCACTGGCAGCCCCTACAGTCCACAATATTCTGCCTCACCACCAACAACAAATGCCCTTTCATCTTCTCTTGTGACCATTATTATTCCAACATTAAATGCGCTTGAACCCTTGGTATTCCCAAGCATAATTAATGTAGAAATCAATTCGGATTTTCATTTAATTTGTGGGATTTTCAAACCACATTTCTATCTTGCCAAACAACCCTCATTAAGTTTCAAATTTTCCCCTTCCAAAGCCAAACATTAATTCCCCCATTTACCCATGCACAATAAATTACAATTCAAAGCTTGTAATTAATTAGTCAAACTTCTCTTAATTACTTTTCTCTAATCCCTAGCCTACTCATTCCTCTTCCCATGTGCTGCCATTAATTCCCAAGCAATTCCCTAAGCTCCACTTAATATCGCCTTGACTACCTTCCCCTTTCCCAAGCTGGCCGACCCCTTCCCCTTCCCTCTTTCTCTTCATTTCTTCTCCACGTGACTACTTTTCTCTCCCATATCAGCTACACTCAAAGGAGAAAACAGTGAGCCTTCAAATTTAAATTCAGCCAACATCAAGGAGAAATCTCATAGAAATATGAGGGCATTTTGCAAGAGAAGCAAATATATAAAGATAGCCATCAAGGAGCCCAACTACGTTATTATTAAGCTAAGTATCTAAACGATTCTCCTCTTAGTCAGATACTTGGTTAGACTTCCTTCTTGGTAACATCGTTGCAAGTTTGTTATTTTATCCACTCTTAGTTCTACTTAAATTTGAGAGAAAGGACCTCATTTGCATTGTCCTTTATTGAATGTTGTGCTTGTGCCGGTTCACATGAGTTCTGTCTCAATTATCTTATCCTTTGCAATGTCAAGCCATTACATGCTAGTGTTCAAGTAACTTCACTTGTTTCTAATTCAAATAACCTACCGTTCTTACTGTTTTGCAAAGTTTATATTGTTGTGTTTTAATTAATTCTAGCAAGCAATCTCTCTTTGCAGGAGTTGATCATTCAGTCCCGCATCATCACTAATAGATATACTAAAAGAAATTAGCATAGATGGTTTCATATCATATATAAAGAATAAAAAAAGCCAAACCAGCTTAAAGTGTGTGCATAACTATCAAGTATTGTGGTTTTTTTTTTAATAATCCGGAGCCTTCTTTGAGTGTGTGCATGATCTTTAAAGCTGGTTTGGTTTTTTTCTATTTTTTTACATGCTTCAAAAGCCCAGGCAAATGAAGAAGGAACAACAAAGGCTTCAATGTAAAATCTGCCAAAATAAAAGCAATAAAACTAAAGAATTAACCTATTTTTAGGAGATGAAATATCTTGGTATATGAAACTTTTCAATATTACTTTGAAGGCTAAAAAGATGTCATATGAGTGGAGAAAGAGTGTGTTGATTCCTATTTTTAAGAAAAAAGGTGATGCACAAGAGTATGCAAATTATAGAGGAATTAAGTTAATATGTCATATATTAAAATTATGGGAGAGAGTTATTGAGCTTAGGTTACTATGTGATACTAATGTTTCTCAAAATTAATTTGGATTCATGCCAAGTAGGTCTACTATGGAAGCTATACATTTATAGAGAGGCTTGATGGAGAAGTATAGAGAGAATCTACATATGATATTTATTGATTTAGAAAAAAGCATATGATAAAGTTCTAAGAGAAGTACTGTGGAGAGTTTAGGAAAGAAAGGAGTTAGTAATACTTATAATCAAGTCATTAAGGATATGGATGCATGAGCTGTTAATTGTGTTCAAAACACAAGGTAGTTTGACCAAGTACTTTCCTATTTCAGTTGTATCACATTAAGGATCAACTTTAAGCCCATATTTTTTTTCTCTAGTCATAAATGTTCTTACCAGACATTTGCAAGACTCTGATTTATGTTTATTGCTCATGATATTCTCCTTATTGATAAGACTAGAGAGGGAGTTGAAGAACTTGAATTATGGAGGTCAACTGTGAAGTCTAAAGGTTTTCATTTGAGTAAATCTAAAACCGAATACATTGAGTGTAATTTTAGTAGTAATAGAACTAGTGCGGAGATTGTGACTTTGGGCGATCAAGTCATTAATAAGATTACAAATTTTAGATATCTCGGGTCTACAGATAAGGATATTATTAGTAGAATTCAAGTTGGATGGTTGAAGTGGAAGAATGCATCGGGTCTATTGTGTGACAGAAAAGTACCCCTCAAACTTAGGGAATAATTCTATAAAATGTTAGTGAGACCTATAATGCTTTATGACGTAGAATGTTTTCCATTAAAAGAGAAGCATAAAATTAAGTTAAGTGTTGCAGAGATGAAGATGCTCAAGTGGATGCATGACTTTACTGTTAGAGACGGAATGCAAAAAGGTTGGAATAGCTCCAGTGACAGATAAGATTAGAGACAGTAGTCTTAGATGGTTTGGACACATAACTCAATGATGAATTCAACCAAATTTGTGTTCAGATCTTAAGAAGAAAAAACTTACCATCTATGAATGAAGTCTTCTCAATTATAAAAGTCGATGAAAGAAGAAGGATGATAATGCTTGATAATCCTATCTCGGATGTGTGATAAAATAATATAATTAAGATGAATGTGTGAGAAAAATATGATGGATATGTAGAATAAGGAACATTTGAATATATGAAGTAAGTTGAGGATACCATCTATAATTAAAAAGGTAATGAAGAATAGGCTTAGGGTTATTTGGTTCAATCACATGAAGATTGTTGTATCCAATATAGTATGTTTTATTCAATATTATGTTGCTTAACAATATAATATTATCTGGATAGATTGAAAGGGTTGCTTAAACGACAGCCATGTTGCATTTGACAACTTCATGATAGTAGATCAAGAGCTTATAATATTAGTAAAAACAACACAACATTCATTAATTTTATGCAAATACCAACAAACAAACAACCAATAAAGCTCAGCAGTAACCACATGACGCTCAGAGAAATAAGAAAACAGCATTTTATTTGAAGCATCTTACCCTCTCTCACGCCATTGACAACTCTGGTGGTGGGATCCAGGTGATTCAAGTTCGTTCTTTGAACCTGAGAACCCTCCAGTTGCCGCTTTTCCACCTCGACCTTCTCGCTTTGTTTCCGCCCGAGCTTCGAGGCCTCGAACGCAAGCAATAGCATCGGCGGAATGAAAATCATCAGCGGCCACCACCTCGCCAACAACCTTAAGGCTCGGTCGAGGAAGCCCCTGTTCGAGCGTAGGAACTGCTTCTTTCGCTTTCGGTGGCCATGGACCTTCATCTTCCCAACCGGCTCGTTCGATTCATCATCGGAGACGGAGAATGAGATGCTGTTAAGCACTGAAGAGGACATTGGAACCGATGGTGGAGCAGGAATCTAGTGTTAAGGGGCCGTTTGGATGCAGGATTTATGCAAAATTCTGGCAAACGGGATTTGAACACATCTTAAATCTCATGGAAAAATAAATCCTCCGTTTCCCTCTTCTTTGCCGATTTACAGGATTTGGCCGAAGAAGCGCGCGAAACGGGAGCAAGATGGTCACCTCCGCAGCGAGCAAGCCCCGAAGAATGCCGCCGAACTGTGTGACTTCCGATCCCACAGGAAGGGAACGTCGTCGAAGGAGGCGAAGAAGCGACTCTTTCAAAATCTGCTTCCGGCGAAACAGGCGAAGGCCGAACGGCGAAGAAAAAAGCGAAGCAGACGAGGGCCGAACGGCGACGGCGTACTTTGAGAACGGGAAAAAGCAAATCCTACACTGGCCTATCGTGTCCTAAATTAAAAGCTAATCTAATTAGCTTAATTAATATGATTTTAAATATAAATAATTAATTAAATTATTAATAATATAAATGTTAATTGAATAGCAATAAAATCATTATTAATAATAAATAATTAATAATTTATTCAAATAACAATTAAATAATTAGTATTGTTATGGACCAGAACATTGAGATAGTAGAGAGATAAGGAGCTTGACGTCCTAGTTTTGAATGAAGATCAAACACACATAAATAAAAAAAGAGAGGTGCGAGAGTCATAAGAGACGCTAGTATTTTTATGTGAAAAATCTTGAAAAAAGTACATATCATAGGGCCTGAACTTAAAATGATTTCATTAGTGTTTGTAGTCGATTATAAATTGTGCCCTTCCTCAGGGGAAGATGTTAGCTCAAAGTATCATATAGAGCACATTACATAGTTAGGGTTGGAAGAATTCAATGATAAGTAAGTTATTCTCAAGAGAACGTTGGCCCGGTCATTTGGTTAGCAGGACGGTGGAGGTCAGAGGGATCGTTATTAGCAGGCGACGAATGTTTGAGGGAGCGTGGTCGGGGGGCGACAGTGGTTGGAGGGGCTATAGTGGGCGGGCAATGGATGTTGAAGGGACCATAGTTGACGAGAGACAGAGGTTAGAGGGACCGTAGTCGGTGGGGGACAGCTGTTAGACGGACTATAATATGTGAGCGATTGTGGTCAAAGCCTCAATAGGGATATAGGTAAGCACACGACGAGATTAGAGTGACCGTTATATAAATAATATTAAATAATTAGTTATTTGTAATAATAATTAAATATAATATTAATTAGATAATATCATATAAATAATAATTAAGTATTTATTAAAATAATACATAATAATTAATTATTAATTAGTATTATGACTAACAATTAAATAATTAGTTAAATTATTTGACAATTTTAATAACTTTTAATTATATTATTTATAAATTATACTTAATTGATGATAATTAAATTTAAATAAATAATAATTTATATTTAAAATTATAAATTAAATTTGACACATTAATATGAGTTTTCTTATAAAAATCGCCTAGATTACATTGCCAATATTATTCACAAGGTTTATTATCAGTACTTAATATTTTTTAATCAAACAATTTTAGTATTGAACATCCTTAAGATTTACTAATATTACATGAAATTACTCTACTCAATTGCCAACAAGCCGTAAGGGTTTTGGGTTCTCTCTTCATAATCTATTTGCTTCTGCGATGGGGAATAATTGGAACCCTCTGGAGCTCTCGATCTTCAAAAGTGAAAGAAATAACTGAAAGGTGTTTATCAATAGGCTTTGGTTTGTTGTAAATATGTATACAATATTTCAATGCATAATTTTGAATTTTAGATATTTTGGTTTCATTTTGGGACAGCTTTATATTAATTTTTTAAAGTAGTATTGTTAGTATGAAAATTTTTAAATTTTAAGAAATTTTTATATTAAAAATTTATTTTAAAAACAGTAAGAAATTATTCCAAATAAAACTTTTATTTGAATGAGAAATATATATGATGATGATTATATCTCTGATGTATGTATCGTACCTTTTCAATTACCAGAATTACATGGATCATTGTAGTGTTGATATGATCTCAGGTCATTAATCCCAAGTGATAAACCTTACTTCAGTGTTGGTTGATGATGAGGAAGAGATTATTACGTGTGAAGTCTCAGATACAGAGAACCGTTCTTTTGTGACTGTTGAAGCTACTATTCATCATTGCATTTTTTTACAATTCATCAATCACAAAACCAACGGTTTCTCTGTGTTCAGATCCCGCATAATAAATATATTCTGATAAGAGAGTGCATTCGTCCTATTTGAAAAGAATTTATTTCATAAACTCATCGCCTAACTAATAATGGAATTGCCCTCCTTAAATCTTCTTTGATCACCATGCTTGCCTGCACAATGGCAAAATTGTTATGATAGAGGGCCAATCCAATGATGACATGTGCTAATTCAGAGGTGCCATGTCTTGAAGGCTCGATGAACAAAATTGACATACTTGTATCATCAAATAGTACTTGAGTCTACAAATGACACTTTGCATTAGGCTGTAAGAAGATGAAGCTACCCTTTTTAGAATGTTGATCAACTTGAGAACTGGTCTGTCAGTGTTGAGCGTCAATAAAAGCTTTTTGCTGTGGCTTAAGGCTTGATGTGCCTTGCTTAACTCCTAACATTGCCATATATTTCTATGCTGTGATTTGGGTAATCACTCCAATTGGCGAACTAACAAGCCAATGAAATGGTTTCTCTTTATGTCATATAGACCTTGGGATGGACCTGCCTGGTAAAAACCTATCTGCTATCATGGAGCCTACAATCACCAATATTCGTCCATACAAAAATAAGTTGTGAACTTAGGTTCAATATTGGTGACGGCCTAAGTGTTCTAATATATTGTCAGTTTCATACGTAAATATAAGCTGTGATTGGTGCATTAATACAGACAATTCATTGCATATTATGTGATCGCAGGTTCGACCTCCGGTTGCCGCTGACTACTTCTTCAGATTCATGTGTCCAAAGTCGATTGATTCATATCTTTAGAAGTTTTATACTAAATCTAGCTTTAGATAGAAGTATAAAAAAGTCCGGGGACATAGAGCCAAGCATTCCAAACAAAGTCATAATCAACCTAAACTTACATACAGGCCCATAGTTACAGTCTTACAACCAAACATTAATATAATTTAACATAGATTTTGCGTTTTAACTCAAATTCGGTGCTATCAATGAAGCATCGAACTTTATTAGGTAATTACAGCTATAACACCAAAACATAGTCAATTCTCGCAGGCTCTAGTTGTCCCAGATTAGTTCTGCTAAGCTGGAATGTGGGAAAATAATACATGACCGAACAGCAATAATCAGCAAGATTTTTATATGAAATTGCTGCTCACTTTGTTATGTACATGCTAGTTTAATAAAAGTGGCCATCAATTGGAAATTCTGGGCAAAAATTCAATGCTGTCCAGCCAGCGTTTTCTTTTTTGGGCATTTTCTATCAACTCTGGGTATAGCCTCAAACAATACCGCAACAAGTCCATGTAATCTGCGACTGCAAAAGGAAATGAGAAAGCTGCTCATTATGTTCTTGGTAACCTGAATTTTTAACAAATTCAAGTGCACACACATATATATATATTTAATTATAATATATATATATATCAGTAGTCTGTCAAAATTGCTCGTTCTTGTCTTAGGTGTTTCAACTGATAATTAGCTTGAGTTTGATTACTGTTAATAGATAAAATATATTCATAAGTTAAACACAAATAAGGTGTTATTGTGCTCATGGTTTGGCTTCCATACTAACTTAGGCTACATTAACATATAAATAAAAATATGCACACTCATATATATATAATATTCTATCTAACTATTTAATAATATTATATTTAGTATGTATAATATCTTATGTACACTTACAACAAATTGGAGGCTTTTGACCTTCATAAGATGAGGTATTACTTACTTATAGTCAACTGTTAAAATACATATTCTAGATATACAACACAACAACATCAAAGGCATCTGTCACTGTGTGGGGTCGGCTACATAAGTCCTTTCTCGCCATTGTTGTCATGTTAGAAGTTAAATTCTATATAATATCTACACAAAAAAAATCGATTTCTTAATATGTTTCTAACCAACCAAGTAAGACTTTTTTTTTATAGGCTCTCCTACCTTTTTTACATAAGTCAAATTCTAAAACCTCAACTCTAAGCGGGTTCCATCCAGGCCTCCGTTAATTGGTGACCAAATCATCTAAAGTGACTCTCTCTAATCTTATCTTCCACTGGAGCTACTCCAACCTTTTCACGTATATGCTCATTTTGTATCCTATCTCTAAGGGTAAAGCCACTCATCCACCTAAGCATCCTCATCTCTGTAACACTTAACTTAGTATTATGCTTCTCTTTTACTATAGGCATGTGGTTCACACTTCACACAAAAATCTTCTTAGATATAAACAAACAAAAATTTGAACATCTGATTTCAAAGGAAAAGTCTCAATCAAAATTGTAGAATAATCTATAACTATGGATAGAATTGAAAAAATTAATCCATTATTATCTCAAGAAGATTTACAGCGATATATGACTAAATATAAATATATTCATATAGGATTAAACCAGATAGTTTTTTAAACCTCTAGCCCTTTCTAGGTTTAAATGGTTCCATTCTTTCTTGTCTGAAAAATGATTTATGTCTGAATTGGGCATAATCTCTTATGTGATGTTATGGAAACTAGTCAATATATCATGAACCAATTTATTTCAATACTTTTCCTAATTTAAGTCTCTCATTGAGATATGTCAATCTTTTTAAAGTCTCAAAACTTAAATTGGAATATAGATATGAATTTCTTCCTATAGAATTCATTTTAAATAATGAATTATTTATGCCCAAATATTAAAAGCTTTTCCAACCAACAGATAGAACTACATTAATAGAAACTAATTTGTTGGCCTCTAAAATATCTACAAATTGGGTAGTAACATTAAGAAGGGGAGTAACATTAAGAAAGGTAGTCACCAGAAGATCACTAATTGGTTGGTGAGGTTACTACTATCACCGGAGGGTCACTATTATTAAATAAAAATCCTATTAGCACCCCCAAGAAACTAGCATTGAAAAAGTTCTGTCCTAGCTGCTCTATCACTGTTGACGATTTAAAGGAGTACACTTGAAATTTGACTCCTTGGTCGTCAACACCGAGATTGGGGATCCCAACTTTAATGATAAGAAGGATTACGATCAACAACGACAGCTCAGTTAATATCCTGTTTTATTCCACCTTCCTTAGTTTAGTTTTAAGGGAAAAAAACTCATGCGAACAAGTAGATCATATAGATAGATTCAATTAAAGACTCATGAGAATTAAGGATCATCACTAACATAATCGCACTTGAAATTTCCCTCAACAGGTGCTCACCATGGGTAGTTTGTGGCAATCAAATCAAGATTGTGCGAATTATAAAGGAATTAAGTTAATCTGTCATACTTCAAAACTATGAGAGCGAGTTATAGAGCGTAGGTTGCGGCGTGATACTAATGTTTCTCAAAATCAATTTGGATTCATGCTGGGTAGGTCTACTATGGAATCCATACATTTATTGAGAGGTTTGATGGAGAAATATAGAGAGAATAAGGAGGATCTACATATGATATTTATCGATTTAGAGAAAGCAAATGATAAAGTTTCAAGAGAAGTGCTTTGGAGAGTAGGAGCTATTACATGTGTTCAAACACAAGGTGGTTTGACCAAGTATTTTCCTATTTCAGTTGGATTACATCAAGGATCAGCCTTAAGCCCGTATCTTTTTGGTTTAGTCATGGATGTTCTCACTGGACATTTGCAAGAGGATGTAACTTGGTGTATGCTTTTTGCTGATGATATTCTTCTTGTTGATATGACTAGAGAGGGAGTTGAAGGTAAACTTGAATTATGGAGGTCAACCTTGAAGTCTAAAGGTTTTCGCTTGAGTAGATCTAAAACTGAAGATATGGAGTGTAATTTTAGTAGTAATAGACCTAGTGAGGGGATTGTCACTTTGTGCGATCAAGTCATTAATAAGAGTACACATTTTAGATATATTGGATCTATTGTTCAGAGTGATGGTAAAATATATGAGAATATTATCAGCAGAATTAAAGTTGGTTGGTTGAAGTGGAGGAATGCATTGGGCTTGTTGTGTGATAGAAAAGTCCCCATCAAACATAGGGAAAATTCTATAAGATGGTGTTGAGACCTGCAATGCTTTATGGCGTCGAATGTTGGCCATTAAAAGAGAAGCATAATACTAAGTTAAGTGTTGCAGAGATGAGGATGCTCAGGTGGATGAGTGGCTTTACTCTTAGAGATATGATACATAATGAGCATATTTGTGAAAAAGTTGGAGTAGCTCCAGTGGAAGATAAGATTAGAGAGAGTTGTCTTAGATGGTTTGGTCACATAAAACGACGGCATTCCGATGACCCAGTTTGGAAAGTAGAGTATTAGATTTAACTTATTTTAATAAAGGTATAGGTAGACCTAAAAAGACTTGGTTAGAGAATATTAGAAATGATCTTTCCTTATTAGATTTAAACGAGAAATTGACTTTTAACAGGACACAATGGAGAAAAAGGATTCATGTAGCCGAGCCCACATAGTGGGACAAAAGCTTGATGTTGTTGTTGTTGATATTGTTATTATAAGAATATCCGGATAATAAGGAGGCAAGTCATCAAGCTCCTTAAATGTTTGGGATGATGGATGGTCCTCATGTATCACCATAAATTAATTCAAATGAATAAGAGTTTATTTTATTACTAATAAAAAGGGATACAAGAGTATGTTCTGCTGGTTGACACACATCACATTGAAAATATATGTGTTTAATCCTTTGAAAAGTAAATAAAACATCCATTGAATAACTAGGAGTGATTAGTGACCAAGACGGAAGTAATGGAGCCAAATGCATCTGTATTTGACAAGATAAGAAGAGATAAAGCAAGCTACTCTTGACTCTATTTGAAGTGTTCGATGCTTCAAAATATTAAAGTTAATCCCTTTAGTTAGCAAGTCCAAACTTCCTCCCAAAAACTTGCTCTTGAAAACATAATAATGATGAAAAATTATAAAACACTCTTTTGTGATTTTTGAATCGAAATAAGGGTTGTTGACAACTTTGGTACATAAGCATTTTAAGGGTAGGAGACGTTTGTCACATAGATATCTCCTAACCCTATAACTATAGCAAGAGAACCATTTGCCACATCAAATTTTCTACTAGTAGGGCATGAAGCATAAGTGCAAATCTGTGTATAATAATAATATGCGATATGAAAACTTTAAAAAAATTTCAACAATAATATCCTGAAGATACTGAAATATAAAAAAAAACGAACTTCCATCACCTGAAATATAGGTGCATCGGGATCTTTATTTACAGCCACAATGACCTTCGAATCCCTCATGCCAGCCAAGTGTTGGATGGCTCCTGAAACTCCAAAAGCCATGTAAAGTTCAGGAGCAACAATTTTTCCAGTTTGACCAACCTGAAAGATGTACATGGTAATAACATAAGATTTTCATAAAGATGACAAAATCATTAAGGCTTAAAAAGAATAAATTACAACCTTATTTACAGAAGCTTTAGTGTAACTAGAGCATGCAAAGCTAGATAGGAAAAAATGAAGAGTAATAACATCAGAGGATTGTTACAATGTCATACAAAAAAAAATCATGAATACTAGAAATTAATAAATTGCAAAGTTTTGTTACATAATCTTTTAGCATAACTTACGCATGCAAAGATAAATGCTGCTTTCTAATCCGGCAATTTGCAATTCTTTGATGTTTTTTATATATATATATATATATATATATATATTCCAAAATGGGTCTATGTGCCAACTTTGTGCTTGCACTTGGTTGGCATTCAAAGCCTTGTACTGGTACAAAACTAGAATTTGTCACTCTTACGTTGAAATAATGCATTATATGACATAATAAAAAGATTTGGGAGAGATCAATCCTCCTCTCGAATTGAGGATCAATTGTATCTTGCTATTTTATTCATCGACTAGTGGAATACAAGCTTTTCTTTGAGTTTTCTCTCAGATTTCCTTGTGGTTTTGCTGTTTTTCTGCTGTAAACAGCAGATTTCTGCGGTAAACAGCAGATTTCTGCTGTATTTCTGCTGTGGACAGCAGTTTCCATCGCTTCAACTTCAGTTTTGGTGAGAAACACTTGGGAACTCAAGTGTTTCCTATCAATATCCTACATGCTACCACTGGGTAATCACTAACCACCCTAGAAACCTCAAGCAAATTAAAAGAAAATAAGGAAACGTGAATCAATGAAGTTATGTAACAAGTCTAACAGCCTAAACTTATTTAACGAGTTATTCGCACGCATAAATAGCCAAAATCATAACTTGTAACAGCAATGTGAACAACTAGTTACTACAAAAATTATGGCGCAGTGACAATCACTGTAACAGGCTATAATTATAGAGGCCAAGCACTAATAATGAAAGTATATCAAGAAAAGAGTTCATAATGCGATCGTCCACAGGAATACCATAATTTAAGAATAATATCTGAGAGATTTGTACCACTAGAATTAACATTCTCCTATGAAATTTTCAACAGAGTTACCTGGAGGTCATTTGGTACGAAGTTGGCATCAACTGCAGCTCGTGTGGCTCCAACTATAACATAAACAAGGAATTACTAGTAACAAATGCCATTAAAAAACTAAGATATGATATTGATGTTCAAGCCCTGAAAATCAACCTAGGGCTCCAGTGCGGGCCAGTTTTTCTAGGAAAAAAAAAACGAGCATGCCCGCCATTAGATGCTACCAATGGAGTCTGGCAGATTTCAGGCTCCTGTAGGGACGATCCAACAAAACTTAAACAGAAAATTTTAGGGTACTCATATTGAACATATTTTGAAATCACGGTACAAGCTCACTTGCACAAATAAATCACGACAACCCACCAGGTCATGAAAATATTAGATGAAAGTGCTTTAAAAAGTTAAACGGAAATAAAGGAGTCAAATTTTAGAGCTACATATCTAAGTCCGCACACTAAATGTTCGATGAGAGCTATAAATGATGTTTCATTTCCAAGTTTGATTATCACATGAGATAGGTACTTAGTAAATAGTTGCATAATAGCAACACCCACAGAAAAGATTTTCAGCTTAAATCACATCGTGAAAGGAAAATTAAAAAGGGCTTGGACAGTTGATATTATGGGACATCATAGTCCAGCCCATCATATAACTTATGAGCTCCGTGTTCTAAATAAGTGCAGTCATACATAAGCCGACCCAGATAGTTGGGTTAAGGCCAATGATGATGATGAGTAATGCATAAAAAGGAAGATGGAGAGATCCAAGAAAAAACTCATACTCTAATCTGGTGGCATGGTGTCGATGAAATATCTTGTATCTCCACAATTCAGAGATACCATTTCAGAAAGAATATGAAAGTATGAATTTAAATTTATATGAATATGTGAAAGATGTCAATTTAAAACACAAGCAAAAGAAAAAGAAAGTGAAATTGAAAGTGTATATGGTGGAAAGTATACATATATTATTTAAAGTACATATAAATATATATGTAAGGAACAATGAGATAAAAGAAAAGACTTGTAATATGTAAATGAAAGGATAAATGTAAAAGGAAAATATATGTGCATGCAAATTACAGGAATTCATCCCCGTATAGTACTGACTAGGGAAGCAATGTACCCGTGCACGTTAAGAGAAAAAAAAAATTGTTGTACTTTTTTGATATATTTAGACGGTGCTCTTATACTAATGGAAATGAAAATGGAATAAATGTATAATGGAAATGGAGAAATGGAAAATAATGAAAAGTAATTTATGTGTAAGAAAGACAAAGAACAAGTATGTGTATATATGTATGTGTATATATATATATATATATATATAAAACTTATATATGCATGTAAATGCAAAAGAAAGAGAAAGCCAAAGGAACATATTCATTTTTATGTATACAAAATTTCTATGTTACTAGCATAATTACTCATGTAAACTCAACCTATTAAATTAAAATTTCAAGTAAACCTCCTGCAAAATAAAAATGACTGAAAGAGGAGAGGAATGTCTACAGAAAACAGTGCTCAAATGAAAGCAGGTAAAATGTGTTTATGTTTAAATGCATATTCAATGTATAAGTAGTGTCAGTGGCTCTTTGGTGTTTGAGGAATATTAGTCATTATAGCTATATGTAATTGTGGAAAAAAAAATGCATTTACCGTCCGACCATTCGTTTCCGTCTTGTTAATTCTAGTCTCTTGGCCGATTCGTGACACAATTGATAGTCATTCTAAGAACAACAGTAACCTTAAAAATTAACCAAATAGCCTAGGTAAGAATTTATTTCCTTGTATGAAAGTAGTGCATGGAGAGAAAAAGAAAATCCACCGGGATAGAGAATGAAAAATGAGAGATATAGTCAAGAACAAGGAGAGAATTTATAGGATAATATGTAGCTAAAATAGCATCACCCCAAAAATGACGGACAACATTCGCATGATACAATAGAGTATAAGCAACATCGATGTCTACATTCAATAACCCCATTAAGTTGGTACATTTAAGGACAAGATGTTAGATGAACAATGACATTGTCAACACAGTAAAATAAAGATTGCATGTATCCAAGGGCATTATCAATGTGAAGAATTTTAATCAAAGTAAAAAATTGAACTTTTTTCCTTCATAAGAAGTGAAATTGACAAAAACTCAAACATGTATATTAGTAAGTATGCCTAAGTAACAAAAGAATGATCATTAATAACATGAAAAAGTATCTAAATTTAAATGAATAAGAAAAGGACCAGGACAAAACCCCAAATATTATAATTAACCAACTCAAATAGGACACTATTGTGACTCGAAGAATTAGTTAAGGGCAAAAAAACTCAATGATATTTGGCCACAAGGCCCACAACCATTACAATCGAACTTAGATAGGAAAGATGGAACACTAACAAAATCTAGAAGCCATAGTGGTGGAGGATGAACTATATGGAAATGCTACTACTATATAGTAATGGTGGAGAAGAATGTAGAAGGGATTATGTTCATCAGGTAATAGATTTCTAGCTCAATGATGCTATAAAATATTTTCCTCATACTGAAATCCTTAAAAACATAATGAAAAAGATTAATGGTTAAAGAACAATTATGAGTTTTAGTGAGATAATGAATGGATAATAATTCATATAAAATTTAGGGACAAATAACACTCCGGAGTGGTAAATTTTGGATGCCTTTGCTAGAAACATTAAAGGAAAAACCATCAACAATTAAGCCAAGTAGGAGAGGAGATAGGCCAAGAGAGAATATCCAATCACTTATTACATATTTACATGTAATGTGTGAAGAAGCATGAGAATTTAAAATTTGGGGCAAATTGGATGTTAGATAAGCAGCTCGAAAAAAGAGGAGGAAATGAGGAGAGCGAGTGAAAGGGCCAAAGATAGCAAGGTGCAAGGGGTAAGGAAGGCTAGGTCAATATAGAGGACAACAGTGAAAGGGTGAAGACAGCAAGAAACAAGTGAAGTGAGCCAAGGTAGCATGATGCGAACAGAAAGTGTGATTAGCAAGAAGCAAGCAACATGGATGTGTAAAGTGGGTTAGCGTAGCAACGGCCAAGTATGCTAGTAGCACGTTGTGGGCATAAGCAAATGTGCAATACCTAGGGCTGCAAATGAACCGAGCGTTCGACGAGCTGCTCGTGGCTTGGCTCGATAAGAGTTCGTTCATGTTCGTTTGATAACATAAACAAACAAGCTTGAACACTCTTGATAAATACTCGATAGTTAAATAAACAAGCTTGAACAGCTAGTCATTCGGTTCATTTATGTTCATGAACAGAATCCTTTAAGCTCGCTAAGAAGCTCGATTAGAGCTCGACTAAGAAGCTCGATTAGAGCTCAATTAGAGTTTTAAAAATAAATATTATTAAATCTACTAATCTAATTAATTAGAAATATTTTAATAAATCTTTTATTAAAAATTTTCTCCATTCTACCTTTTCCTCTCCCGCCTCAATTCCCACTCAGGAAAAAAATATATCGTTTTTTAAACACTCGTCAGACCCGCCCTCCCTCTCTCTCCGTATATTTCGCATTGTTTTCATTATCCTGCCTCTCTCTCTCTCTTCTCTCTCTCTATATATAAATATATATATATTATATATATATATACTTCCTTCATGGCATCAACAAACTAAAAAAAAAACAATGGGGGTTTAGTCCACACTGCTGGAGAGAGTGATTTTCTATATAAAAACAAATATAGCTGAAGGCCATTTGCGAACAGGGGCAGCTGGCGGGTGAGTGGTTTTTCGGGCAGGATCTCAACGAGTTGCTCGGTTTCTTTTAATAAAAGTATTTTGTGAAATTTTATTTGGCTCGGCTCATTTAAACGAGCTGTTCGATAGAGGCTGACAAGCTTGAAATTAAACAAGCTCAAACATGAACACAAGCGAGCTTTGAACGTGGGAGTTTTAAACAGTCGAATAGCTGTCCAAGAAGCTCGGCGAGCTTCGAGTTGAGCTTTTGGCACGGTTTTGCAACAAGCTTGAACTTGAATAGGCCGAAGCTCGCTCGGCTCAGTCATTTGCAGCCCTAGTAATACCGCTGAAAAATTAATTGACTATTGCGGTTCAATTGAGCTAACTGTAGCTGTCTCCATTTAAATCATAGGAGGTCATGAGAGAGAAAGGTAGAAGGGGGACAAATGGGTTCGTATATTTAAATGACGAGAGAAAATCAGATGAACAAAGACAAAGTCAGACATAGAGAAAAATTTGGAGAACATAGTGTTTGATTGAAAAATATATTTAAATTATATAGTTTTGAAAAATATTTAATTATCTTTGGGAATATTAAATTTTGATATTTTAAAATTGAAACATCATCATTATGAACGGTAAATCGCCTTGGGAAGGCGATCATATCATTCCCTAATGGGTTCAAATTTAGAATTTTAAATTTAACTAATTATTATAGTCAGACTCAAGGGGAAAACAACATATGATCTCGAAAGATCATAATGAAGTTCAATCAATTGTCTGCTATGATAATTCGGATAGAAGACCATTAATCTCATAATCAAAACTACAATAATAATTGATATATCTATCCAAAGAAAGAAGGTATCAATTATTATCGATCGCTCGAAAATGACGATAATGATCGTTGTATTTGATTTTCCCAAGAGAATTTAATTGAGGTTTTGAAAAGTTGATTTTGAAAATCAGTTCTGGGTTTTTTTTAAATCTCCTACGAGCGCAAGCCCTCGTAGTTAATTACATCGTAGGAAATAAAAGTTTCTACGAAAACTCTCGATTAAATAGCGGTAGAAATTTTATTTTAGATTTTCAAAGATCGATATCAAAGGAGAAAAAGGGTAGGAATTTTCAATAGGGATTGGTTCGATGTTTGAACACTAATTTTTGAATCAAAGGAGGAGAAAGTAGGAGGTGTTTTAGGATTATGAATTACTTCAGAAACGCCTCAGCCTATCCTACGTGTTAGGCTTGAATTTGATTGAAAGAGATTTTTAAGTTAAATGGCCAATTTTATTAGAAAATTGGGACTCAATTCCGAAGTTGAGGTCTTATAGCCCGAGCTTGCCTCAGAACCTAAGTCTGATATTGGGTACTAAAAAGTGACCCGAACCTAGCTAATGCAGTGCAAATCTGGACTTACCCCGGCCTGGATTGGGAGCCAGCTGATCACCTAATCGATTTAAAATAAATGAATCCAGTCTTTTATGAAAGAGTGGTAGGGACGTTTTATTTAAAGTTTTGGAGAGTTGGGGCCGACATCTAGAGATTTTTCTAACTTGACCCCTTGACTTATGCTGTGCAAAATGCTAAGACTAATGCAATTAAAATTTTGACTTTTAAATCTGTTTCTAATGCAATGCACTGCTAGTTAACAACTCCAAATCAAATTGCTTGAAAGTTAAAAAACAGGCTTAGAAAATAATTTTTTAGAAGACTGGACTTCCCCAGGTCTCGGCACCTCGTCCTAATAGGTCAGACTATCCGGACTCTACCCGCAGCGGGAAGGGTCTAAAGCAAGGAGAAGAAGAAGTGCAGAAATATGCAATGCGACCCGGGTCGATCCCCGGCTAATCCCTAAAATGCATTATTCTTTTTATTTGCTCAGACTCGCTAAAATATTAAACTTTAAAATTATAGTATAAAATTTTCACACCCTCACGAGTCTCACGAGTCCAGCAAAACAAAAGCGGCACACAAACGCCAAAAAACTACGAAAAGCAGGTAAATTCTATACTGCAATCACATCAAACATCAACAAATATTAATAATTAATATCAAATTGAAAGTCCATAGGCAAATTGCCTTGCTTATTACAAACCAGGGTCTGCCGAAAGTAAAGTGGCCGGGCACCACTGACAACAACCCGGGTTCTAAACCTAGGACTCAAGTGACTTTGAGATTTGGGATTCTTCTCGTCGTCCATTTCTTCGTCTTCTCACAAACATCTTGATCGTCGGTTCTGGATATCCAAATGAAAAGAAACTCCCCCTTGAAGGGTGTTATCTTTTCTCTTTGGATAAGGCGAAAGCATCCAAACTTATCTTCCCAGGACGAAAACTCTCCCCTTTAGGGATGTCTTCTCCTCTTTGGAATTCAAGTTGGATCTAAACATCCCAACTCAAATCACTTTAAATACAACTCAAATATATCAATATATATTAATCGAAATTGAAAAGTCTAGACTCGATCCTGCAGGGTTATCCTAATAATCAGCAGTTATATAAATAATCCCAAGCAGTTAATATTTAATCTCAAGCAGATATAATCAATCCCAAGCAGTTAATATTTGAAATTTAAAATGCTCAATTCTCACAACACACGAGTACAGTAAATAAATAACAGAGCATTCAATCAATTCTAAGCTAACAACCAGCATGCAGTAAAAGCTCGAAAACCCGGCACACAACAAAAAAGTAAATACCGGCCTATCCTAAAACTAGAGTTGGTTGTCCTAGCAAACCATCTAAAGTGTGTGAGATAGGCCGTGTGGTTTTGATATGTCCTAAGGAGGCAAAATTGTTAAGTTGTCTGAAGTCTGGTTGGTTGAAAGGCTTAGGGAAAGATTTAAATTTGAGTTCAAGTATTAATGAATTTAAGATTGATTTTAACTATGGTTGATTGCTAATTTAAGGTTTTAAGTTAGATAGAGTGATTTCGAATTTTGGGAATCTTCTGGATTATTCTAATCACTTAATCAAGGGTTGACTTTCAATTATGAGTGTTTTCTAGAAGTTAATATTTTTATTAAAATACTAGACCTTAAATACGATCAGTTAGAAGGTAAGTACACTGAAATCAGGATTTTCTACAATTGTTTACGAAGGTTTCGAAGTTTGACCTGATTGACCTAGGTTTAACCAATGTTGACTTTTTGACTTTGACTGATTTTGAAGGTTTGAAATTTTTGATAAATACTAGACTTGATTTTGAGTGAATGCTTTTGAGTTTGGTCAATTTGGAGTTTTCTAGAGTTAGTTATGATTTTTTGAAGTTTTATGATATTAATGGAAATCTATTTAATTGTTTAATTAGAAGGTTTTCTTGATTTTGCTCCAAATGAATTCCAAACTCTTGAAATCAACTCCAAAGTGTCAGGAATAACCCAAGAAGAGATTATCAAGTGTTTGGGAATTTTTTAATTATTATTAATTATTTATTTTAATTAAATATTGGTTTTCAATTAAATTAAATTAAGATTTGATTTGAGGTCTGATAGATGGAATTTAATTTCATTGATTAAGGACCTGATTCTAGTCAGTTAGAGGTTCTTTTTGTATTTTTTAGATTTAAATTTGATTTATTGAATTTTTGGAAATTTTAAAGCTCAATTAAAGGGTTAACTTTGACTTGTCTAATTATCTGACCTAATGAATCCAAATTGGATGAAATTTGAACCTAAGGTGTCAAATGTCACTATGGTTTACTATGTTCAAGTTCACCCCTATTGGGTGTGTTTATAATTTTCCTATATTTTCTAAGTTAAATAGACATTTTCTTAAATATTTTCCCTAGGTTTTCTCTACTGTTCAAATGGGCTTGAAATTTGGTGTGTCTAACTCTTATGCAAATGCATTCACACCACAGAAAATCAGCAGCAAAATACTAAGAATTTAAGGAGTTATGAATTTTTCCAAATTTAGAGTCCAAAATGGACCCTTTACCTTGGAAAATTCACATCAAAAATTCATTGGGTATCTGACCCTAGAAAAATCAGTGAACATGCCTAAGATACCCAATAATCTTCCACCAAAATTTGGGCCTCCAATTGATACCTGGATTGTGAGAAAATTGCAAAAAACTTAATTAAACAACTGTAAATATCTCACAATACAGAAACCAAATAAATTTGATTTTAATTTTAGTAAATACTACTTCAATTACCTTTCCAACGAGCTCAAGAACGTTCAATTTGGTGAAAGATTCGATTTTCTATGAATTTTGGAAAATCTGGACATTTTTCTGAATTATTTTGACCATTTTTGGTCAAATTGACCGCCGCGCCAATATTGGACCGGATCGAGCGGCGCCCAGTGGCAGCGCGCCACGTGGCAGGGCTGGTGTCCGCCACTATACCACGTGACGCTAGATCAGTCGTCGATCAGCCGCGGGGGGATAGACGCCCAGATTGCGCCAGTCCATCACCCGCGTTTGAAACGGCGCGGGTTCGAATCCAAGGGAGATGGCGCGTTTGGAAGGGCGACGTGGCCGTTTCTGGGATCTAGGGAAATTTTTTAAATTCCCATAACTTTCAAAATACTCAACGAAATTGGATGAAATTTGAACTGTAGCTAGAGGGCAACATAATCAAACAATGCCTGAAGTTTGGAGGCTCCATGCATTGTAGATTTGCTAAGTTTCAAATTAATTTAAACTTAAAAGGAAATAACTTACAATCCAACCGTCGGATTTTTGAGTTCTTGGTCTTGTTGGAAAGCTGAAGATGTCCTCTTCAACTTTGGTGAAGACCCCAAGAGCTAGATCTTGCTGAGATCTGGAGTTATTCAAAATTTTCTGATTCTCTCTCTTAAACTATCTCTCTTCACCAATGAGAGTTTTTGAAGGCTTGATCTTGTGGGGAAGACTGGAGCGGAAATGCTTGGAGAATATTTTTCTGAAGGTTTGGGGGCTGGAATGCTATGGAGCAAAAGGAATTGAGTGAGAGAGCTAGGTGGTCTCCTTTTGCATGTCATCAAAATATTCCCTATGCAAGCCATCTTAGTGCATTTGGATGGTTAGATCTACTGCATGAGCTCTTTGATGGTTGCCAAGTGTCCATGGAATTGATGGATCAAGGATCAAAGGACAAGAGGTGGCATGAGGTGTTAAATCTCCTTTTTGCCCCTTTGGACACATGGCTTGATCAAGAGCCATTAGATCTCCATCCAAAGGCTAAGAGGAGTTCTAGGAAGCTTCTAGAAGATGTCTTAACAGCTGTAAAGGTTTAGATTAGGTGAAATTAAATTTTAAGAGAGTCAATTAAGGCTTTTAAGAGCTCATTTGACCACCCATTGACTGTTTGACCAGTGAATGGGTTCAAGGGTGCTGAGGTGGCATGTGAGAAGTATTTTGGAATGTTTGAATTATTTAATATTAGGATGGTAGCTTGGTCAAGCCCATGTTTGAGATTTAAGCCTCTTATATAGGCTTGTTGACACATGTTGACCAGTTAACTGATCAACAAAAGGTGAGGTGGCAGCCAAGGTCATTTAGGGATTAATTAAAAAGCCTGGAGAAGTTTGACAAAGACCTGGTGCATTTGGGATTTAATTCAAAGTGGAAAAGGCTTAAGGGTTGATTTGGTCAAAACATAATATGGGGTGACTGGGTCAACCAGGTTGACCCAAGATGTGGTGTAGGCTGGGCAGGTTTGATACAATATTGAAGTCTGTAGAGGTGGTTCCAGGTTTTAAATGGTCATTTGGGTCAAAACACTGTGTTTGGACCCTTAAAGAGGCCTCTTGGGTCAAACCTGTTGACTTGGTCAACGAGGTTGACCCAGGGGTTAGGGATGGGTCCGACAGGTTTGAAATGACATTTGAAACTGATTGGAGGTGGTTGCATTTAATTTGGAGTTCATTGGTTTGAAATCCCTATTTGAACCCATAGGGGTATTTGGTCATTTTGACCCCATGGTCAACTAGGGGTCAAAATGGTCTAGAAAAATGCAGTTTAATGTTCAATGATCATAATCAAGGGTCTGGAGGTGACTAGAGGCTTTGGAGAAAGCTCTAGATCATAATCTTCTATGAATAGGCTATGTGAATCATTTAAGGTTTTTGCAGCCTTTGGATTTTGATTAAGTTTCTGGGTTAGACCATCAGAATGGGCATCAAATTTGGAGGGTTGCCTCCAGAGACATGTCCATCGTATGCAACTGACAGACCTGAATCAGAGTCATTTGATAGGGTTTTGAAGTGTTTGAAAAATCCCTGGAAAAGGCCTTTAGGACAAGGCCCTTGGACTTAGGTTTTGAGTCTGGATTTTTGGATTTGGTCTGGATTTTGAGCTTGATTGATTGGATTTGAATTATCTAAATCCTTCATGATCATTTAAATGATCATAATTGATTGGATAGGATTGATGTTAGATCAAAGGTATGATATAGGCTGAAGTCTGGATTCTGAACAAGACTGAAGTCTGGATTTTGATTAAGGGTTGGATTGAATTGAGATCAGGTTTGAATTGGTGTCAGGATTGATTTGAGGTCTGGATTGATCTGGGATCTGGATGGATCCTTAATGACCTCATACAAAAATGAGGTCAACAACAAGCCAGTATAAGAGGAAGAAAGAAAAGGCGTCTTTGTAAGTATCTATACTACTCCTGTTCGATTCAGAGAGTAATTGATTGAGAAACTTCAAAGCGAGCACAAAGATGGAAAAAGGTGAACGAGCACAATGTCAGAGAAATAAGGAGATGTAATCGTTGAGGAAGTGGTGTGCTGCTGATAAGAAAAACTTGTAGATCTCAAGTATTTCCTATCAATCTTCGTGAACCATGAGAGTTCTCCTAAAAAACATTAGATAATTTGTACTATTTGATGAAAGGGAAACGGAAAATAGCAAGATACAATTGATTCTCTATTCGAGAGGAGGATCAATCTCTCCCAAATCTCTAGATGCTGCTAGAGGCCAAAAAAAAAACCTAAATCTAGGAGATCTCAAATTTCAGCCAAATTCAAGATGTGCTAACCCTAGGAAAACAAAGTATTTAGTGCATACAAATCAAAAGGAAATCCCTAAACAGTCCCTACATTCACATTTCCCTCCAAAATCCCTAAAAAATCCTTCCTAAAATGATCCTCCGGTGCTTACGGTGTGGTCGGTCGCGGAAAAGAGGCAGAGGCAGTTTGCCTCGTTCGTGCTCGGGTCGGTCCCGCATGGACCGGTTGGACCGGTCTAATAGCTGCCAACCTCAGTCGCACGAACTTATAACTCATGTGGGGAATTTGGGTGGTTCGAATGAAATTTGCTAAGCTTTGAGTTGGATGTTGCGTACAATTGTTGGCCTACTGTTCTGAGTTAGATAGAATTATAAATGATCACATCCAACTCGTGTAGTCCCACCAGATAATCTTCCCCCACCTCTTGTATGTCCCTAACCATGATCTTAAGTGATGTCATGACTTTGGATATCCCTGCATCTCCCCTTATAACTATCTTTCTCCCATCCACCATTAATTCCATTGTGAGTGCTCCTCAATTGTCCTTGGTTTCCCCCAAGGTTTGCAACCACTTCATCCCCAGGATGACATCAGTACTTCCTAACTCTAGTGGGAGAAATTCCTCTCTTGAATCCCATAGATGGTCAACACCACTCCTAATCGATGTCCACCAATTTCACTCCTAGTTGGTTGACAACCTGAGTGGAAATGAAATTATGAGCAGCCTCACTATCAATTAAAATAACTACCTCCATGCCTGCTATCTCCCCCTTCACCTTCATCATATGATTCGAGGTGAACCCTACTACTGAATTCAAGGAAACCTCGGCCAAATCCAAATGCAACTTCTCCTCACTCTCTTCCTCTAACTCCCCCTCACCCGCCTCCTCAGTTTCCTCATCATCACAGACGGTGAGAACCTGAAGAGTTCGGTCCTTGCACCGATGTCCTGGCGTATACTTCTCCTCGCACCTGAAACACAACCCCTTTTCCCTCCTCTCCTGCATCTTCTCTGTCAGCCTCTTGAAATTTTCCCCACTCCCTCCTACTGGCTTCTCCTTGGTTGTCTTATTAATGTTGCCAGATGCAGGCCCCTTAAGTGCTAGAAGTGTGGTCGTCATCTTGTAAGAGCCTCCTGGCTATTGCTCCTAGCTCCCTTCTCTAGATTCTTCTGATTTTCCACCAACTGTGCCAACTTCATGGCCTCCCCTAAGTCACGAGGCATCAAAACCTTCACTACTGCTCGGATCTCTACCTTCAACCCCTTCATGAAGTTCCCCTCCAATACCATATCCATGGTTTAAAATTGCGCAATATGAGGCTCGCCTTGAGGCCCGCCTTTGCTCAATTCCAGTAAAAAACGCCTCGATGCTTACGCCTCGAGTTTTTTTTATGAGGCTTGCGCCTCAACTTGGTTGAGGCCCGCCTTGCCTCACTGGCATGAAGCTTACGCTTCACGCTATATATATTAAAACTTACATAAATCTTGAAGTAAATGCCCGACATTGGACTCTATAAAAGAGGAGGAAGGGGAGAGAGCAGTTCATCATAATGATGATTCAAATGAAGAACCCCTTAGTGATGACAGTGCTAATGACTTATGGGTTCTTATGTGATATGTCATTGCTATTTATTTTTGGAAATTTGAATTATATGTTAATAAAAAGAATACTGGGATTTAGGAAAGATAGAATTTTGAGTTGAACTATATTTCATGTTGTCTTATTATTGGGATATTTTGATTTCACTTCATATCTTATGCTTTTTTATGTTTTATATTATTCACTCATTAGTATATAAAAAAATTATCATTTTATGTTTAAGCAATCTTTTGATTTTGAGACTTACGCCTCAAAACGCCTTAAGGCTTACGCCTCGCCTCACGAATGAAAAACGCCTCAACACCCGAATACGCAATTTTAAACATTGACCGTATCTGATAATCGCTCCACCCTACTAGCTATGTGCTCAAACTGCTCTCGGTAGTCTGCTACTGATCCCTCCTGTGCCAAAGCAAAAAACTGCTCATAGAAATCTCCTCCTCGGTCAATTTAGAAACGTTCTATTATGCAGTCCTTAAATTCCCTCCAGTACCTGATAGATCTCCTCTATTCTCTCCATTGGTACCATGACAGTGCCTTCCTCTCCAAACATAGGCCTACTGATGTCAGCTTCTCCTCCTTTATTAGCCCATTAATTACAAAGTACATCTCCACCTTATAGATCCACCCATACGCATTCTCCCCCTCGAAGATAGACATCTTCAACTTCCTCACCTTCTGATCTCCACCATTCCCCCTTATTCCTCCATAGTTTTCCCTCTCCCAAGTGCTCGGCCCACCCCACGTCTTCCGGTCTTCCCTTGCCCTGCCATAGCCCAAACCCCCTTCGAACTCCCCTATTCTTCCTTCAAACTCAGCACCTCGGCGACCATAATGTCCCTCTCGGCATTCCCAATTAGCACCCCTTTGCTCCGTCCCTCCATACCCATGCCTTTCCCCGTACCTACCTCCTCTAGCCTCCCTCTGGAAAGGCTCCATATAGGATTTTCTTCTTTCCCCCTCCACGATGTCCACCTCATCTTCCTTCCTACGAATTTCAGAATTCATATTTTTTTCTTCCTCCCCTTTAGCCACAGAAGCCGCCGTTTGGTTGTGAATTTCCAACATTTTTTTCACATGTCCCGGAGATCGGCTACTTATCCTTCCATGGAGGAAATTCTTTCCTCCATCGTTGTCTAGATTTTGTTCATCTCCCCTTCTAAGCATTTCTTCTAGCGCATCAACTTTCTTGGCCGCCATCTCGATCCGAACTTTTGTAAATCCAAAAATTTCGGATTTGGATTACAAAAACAGCAACTCCGTCCCTTCCCGACCAAAAATCAGCCACCAAACTTCGCCAAAATCAACCCACGAACTTACCCAAGGCTTGCTCTGATACTAATTTAATAGGAAACACTTGTAGATCTCAAGTATTTCCTATCAGTCTTCGTGAACCACGAGAGTTCTCCGCAAAAATCCGCACAGAATCACAAAAACAGTAAATAATTTGTATTATTTGAAACGAAAACGGAAAATAGCAAGATATAATTGATCCTCTATTCGAGAGGAGGATCGAACTCTCCCAAATCTCTAGACGTCGCTAGAGCCCAAAAAAAAACCTAAATCTAGGAGATCTCAAATTTCAGCCAAATTTAAGATGTGCTAACCCTAGGAAAACAAAGTATTTAATGCATACAAATCAAAAGGAAATCCCTAAACAGTCCCTACATTCAAATTTCCCTCCCAAATCCCTAAAAAATCCTTCCTAAAATGATCCTCCGGTGCTTGCGGTGCGGTAGGTCGCAAAAAAGAGGCAGAAGCAGTTTGCCTCGTTCGTGCTCGGGCCAGTCCCGCGTGGATTGGTCTAACAGCTGCCAACCTCAGTTGCACGAACTTGTAACTCATGTGGGGAATTTGGGTGGTTCGAATGAAATTTGCTAGGCTTTGAGTTGGATGTTGTGTACATTTGTTGGCCTACGTTCTAAGTTAGAATTATAAATGAGATTGGTGATCTTGGAGAGTGCACAAATTTGAGCTTGAGCAAGTAAGAGTTTTCTTCTTCAAAGTTTTAGGATAAATTTTTTTTAAATTAGATTTCTTTTACCAGAAACCAAGATTTTTATTTTTTTCGTACAACATGATTTATTAGGTTTAATGATTTTTAAAGCTATAAATTTAGTAGGATTTTGAGTGATTGTGAAGGGGAGAAAGAGCACATAACAAATTAAGAGGTGTATCAAGATATGCATTTAAGTTAGAAAATTTATAATTTATTTTGAGTTAATGAAATATAAAATTTAAATTATCATTCAAATATTATTTTTGTTCAAACGGTAACAATTTTTATGTTTAAGTAAGAGTATACTTAAATTAAGAGATTTTATGTTATATTAAAAAAAATTAAATATAATTACATACATAGGTTATAGTTTTAAAGAAATCTAAAAGAGTAAAATAAATGATATGTTAAGTATTAAATTAAAGATTAATTCTTTTATTAGGAATATATATTAATAAATAAAAAGATCATATGTTTTTATAGGTATTAAAACAAAGAAGGCAAGGCTCAAGGAGTGAATAAAAAGACATAAATTATAAACTTGCAGTGGATATTCATATTTCTAATTTATAGTAATGATTTTATTTTTTCTAAATTTGATGCATCATTTATTATTGATAGTTAGAAGTAAATTGTAATGATTTCACTCATTATTATTACAAATTATTTATGATTTATCTCTGTTATAAATGATTGGTCATGTTAAATTGACATGAATTTTCTAACATATTTCAATCATTTATCATAAATCAGATAATGCTCAACATACAAAGATATGAAATGATAATGGAAAATGCAAATGAAATTATTTACGTAAAAATGCATCATGAATTTAGAGTTTTATAGGCTCTTCCAATATGTGGAAGTAGTTCGCTATTAATAAAGTTAATAAGCAAAATTTTAAATATTCGTCTGAACATCCATTCCTAGTGACAAAGCGTGTAGAAAGGATGTGGGGGAAGATAGAGAATGCAAGCGATTTGTTAGGCCATGGCATGAAATATAATAGAGAATTACTTGGGGGATATTTTTTGCCCTCTAGTATCATATTAATAGTAACAAAGATTTGCCTTTATTCAAAGGAGGATCTTCTATTTATAATAGGAGAAAAAAATATATTGTCCCAAAGGACCATCAAATTACAAGTACTGCAAGCCATAATAAGACAACTTCCCTGGTATAAAAATAGAATTCTAACAGCTACTATTGCTATTTTTTTCATGTACATACAAAATTACCTGCTGCGCCAAGCTTTTCAGCAAGTTTATCCAATAACTTGAAGTTCTCTGCACTTTTCAACCCTCGTCCCCCTGTAACAATAATACGTGCATTTCCAAGATCTGGACGGTCAGTTTCTTGAGAGGTAAGCTTTAACCACCGGGACTTTCCCCCTGTTTCTGCATTCAAAGAAGTGTAAACATGCATTGGATTTCTTTAACTCATAACAAAAGTTCAGCGGAATCAATTAAGCTTAGAATCTTAACAAGAGAATGGGAAACGGGCATTAGACATCAAGATGGTTAAGAGGAACGGAAAAACAAAGATATAAATAAAGTGTTTAGATTTTATCATTTTAAATGGGCACCACAATAAAGACTGAAAGGAAGAATTTACTCCATGGGAACTGCATCAGAAATAGTTTGCAGAAAACAAAATCATCAAGTCAAAACTTCACTATGGATACCATGAACAATGTCTAAAGTTCTGAATAGTCTGTGCAGAACAAACTCCATTTTGAATCTAGATATAATATCTCGTTGCTCTACACAATCACAAAGGAAATATGGGTAGTATGTTAAAAGTATTTTAGATAACACAATCTAAAAATTCTAAATTTATTGATAATAGCCATTGTATTATGAACTACAGCAGCCCAGAAAATAAATGCAACCTTATATGGAACCAGTGGTGATGAAAGAAGGAATAACGATGCTCACATGTATAGTTTGGATAATAAGTATGAATGATGCTAACCATGCCCATTCTGAGGTTTACCCGCAGTGAAGCACAAACATCTCTTAAATGCCAGATGAATAATTGGCGGACTTTTCAAATTAATGGTTATTAAACTAAATTTCATAACTGGTTAAAAAAAGTAGAAGCACAATTGATTAATGTATCTAAGAAGAAACAAGCAATAAATAACCATAATGAAAAGATCTAAGAATAACAATCGTTGTTTCAATTTCAAAAATTGTGCAATCTTGTTGAATAATAAAAGGTGAATGAACAAAAAATACCTTTGTAAAAAGTTGAGAGGTCAACCTGGGAGATAGGTGCTGCACAGCCTGCACTAGACTCCACAGCAGTTGGTATAGATGGTGGGGGAAATGATGTGGATCGAATGGTCACCATACAAGGTTCTAAGCCCGTATAACGAACAGTACATAAAGCATTTCCAGCATAAATAGGCCTGGCAAAGATGTCATACTCCATTATAAAATAGGCATCAACCTTAGTCACTGAGCAAAAAGAAGAATCATTTTTGCAAGGAAAATTGTAATCAGTTTCCTCACGTTTTTAGCCTTCTTGCAACTAGATATTTTATTTCTCAGAATTACTCGAAAAAATCATCATTAATTTGGATGAGCTCATGTTGATTTTGACGATATAGAAATGCCCAAGTTAGGAAAGGAACAATACCAGTCCTTGCGAAATCAAGAATTAATGATGTCTGGCTTCCAATCAAGAATTAATGGATGCTGGAAACTCATATAGTTTGAATAGAATTAAATTTCAGTTAAGGGATAGAACTCTTTTATATAAACTGGCTAATCTCCATTAGATAATGATGCCAAAACACTTTAGAGTAAAGCAAGGTTACTGAAGCTGAAATATATTTATTGAAAATTTTATATCACTGATGACGTTGGGCAACTATAATGTTTTGATAGAATAATGTAGATGCGGGTGACCATGATAATGATTAAATTGAATAACGTTAAATGAATAAAATAATGCTACTTCACTAAACTTTAATAATAATTGAACAGACCAGTGCTAATGCCGCTACAATCTTTTGATGAAATAGAGCTCTTTTAATCATTGAGAAATTCAAATACCAGAATATAACATGGAATTCAGATCATTTGAGGGAAGAAATAATATGAATTTCATATGTTAGAAAGAATCAGTTTCTAGTATATTCTTGGATTGAAGAATATAATGTATTTTGATCTCATAATGAATATCCAATATTTGCACCAAGAAGCTCCCCCACTCAACCGCGAGGACCTCCCAACACACTGTTGTAAAGTTCTTCCTACTAACACCAAGAATACACATGAGCATGCCACCAAGGTCTCCAACTCTAACAATGATTGTTTCGTCAAGTTTAACTTCATACAAAGGTTATGTTGTTGAACTTGGTTTAATTCTTCGAATATTGACTACCTTATTTAAAAGAACTGATCAAAATATTATTAGGTTCGCTAAGCATCCTATTGATCCTGAGTTATTCGAATTCTAAAGCAATTATGCACAATATTTTTGGACAAAATTTAACTCAGAGAAATTTCAGCCAAATAAATCAATAAGTTGTCTAACTACTTACACGAGTACTCATGGAGCACAAAATGATTCTATAGAAGCTAGTTCATCTCTTTTGAGGTTTCCTATAAAGCCATTACTCTCTTTCATTATATAACTCAAAAGTTTGACTCTATAACTGGCATAATCTTGAACATTATATTCATTCTTAAATATTACTACTAAAATTCTCTTCTCCAATCATTTAACGACCTCTTATTCTTCAAAATTTTATTGAAAATATATATTAACCAAGTCACTGTAATATTCCTCATGACTTTTCAATTCTCAATAAATATCTCATCTAGACTTTAAGACACACAGAGCGATTTAGATAGGGAATTTCCATTACGAAAAATCTTCTAGACATAGGAGTAAAAATTGAGGGATCCATCGTAATTTAATCTATAGATTCTATACCAACCCCAACCCCACCGTAGAAACTTCGAAAGCAGCCAAAGATGTAGCAAGTTTTGATATATTTCTTTCTTTAAAAGAATATTTGCAAAATGCTAAAATAAGATATACTAATACCAGAAAATTTTATAACAATTTCTTTTACTGAATATAATGTGTTATACATTTTATAAATAATTATTAGTAGAATTTAGTAGAACATGATCCATGAGAATAAAAGAAGATAAAAATCTCATAGCAATGAATATCTAATCTTGACCTTGAAAGAAGTATACCATAAAATCTACTAATTAATGAGCCTAAAATTAAAGAATTTCGAACAAAATTTGTTTGAACTAAACCTGACAAACAAATAGGGCTCAGATATTTCAATGACATCAGTTATGGGAGAAACATCAAGAATAGCAGCAGCCCGTGGTAACACATTCTTTCCAAATGAACTCGAGGCAGAAATTATATATGAGTAAGCACCCTTCTTCTGAAGCAAATGAACAAGATCCGCCCAAGGTTCAGCCAAAGGATGCATTAATATGTTAGCATCTGCCACCAGCACCTGCAACATCAAGTAACTTTGAATAACCAACCTATGATTCAGAGGGAAAACAATACTAGATCAATCATTACAATAAGGGTTGTTTAGATTCCAGTAGGATTGAATAAATCCTGTAAATTTGGATTTACTAAATCCTATGGTTGTTAAATCCTGAAAAATATTTGGCAAGAAAGATGTATTCATAACTATAATATGCTGATGAGTATTAAAATTAAATCTTATCAAAATTTTAACAGCCATGATTATATTCTTAATTATATAAGAGTTAAATACTATTTTCAATTTTAATTATCATCAATAACTAATAACTATAAATAATATATATAGAATCTAATTTGATTATCAATTAATTTAAAGAATTATTTATATTTCTAATTATATCAATGAAGCTAATTAGATTAAATCCTAGTAAGAAGAGTGATGAAGTCATCGCAGACATTTTAGGCAGGTTTATCGGCGAAGGAATCGTAGATCGACGGCTACGATCGGGAGTTTATATTTTTGATGTTATCATGTCGTTTTTATGTTATTTTATTTTGTGTATCTTTTATTTCATGTACTAGTGACGATTTCGCCCTTATGTAGGCGTAGTGTTTATTGTAGCCCAAGGGGCATGTGAGTCTTTTTGTTTCATGCTTTGAGATCTTTATAAAGGGATCTCCTCTTATTGTATGAGCTTGATGAATGATTAATAAAATTTCTGAAACTTGTCTTTGTCTTCTTGCTTGGGAGCTTGAGAGAAAGAGAGAGAGGAGACCTAGGAGAGGTTCCACCCGAATTACCCAACAGCCCATGCCGGTGAGCTCTTGGTTCTCTTGAATTAGTTCGTTGTTTTCTTCTCCCCCGCTAAATCTCCGTACCCGACCCTTCCTACTGTCCACCTCCCCACCTCCCTGCAACCCACCCTGTCCAAAATTCCCTCAGCCCGTCGGCATAGGAGGCCGTCCTCCTCCCTTCCGCCGGCTGATTCAGCCACCGGCCCAACCCGCCTCCTCACCTCCCTGCAGCCTTCCCCATAGAATCCCGCCGCCTCAGCCCCTCCCCATTCCTCTACCGCCGGCTGTGCCAGCCACCGGCCCCATCCAGCCACCGCATCCCGCCCCCCTTAGCCCGTCCCCCTCCTCTGTCCAGGAAATCCCGCCGCCTAGCCCAGGGAAATTCAAATTCCTTGCATTGATTCCCTCATTAATCCTTCCTAAATTAATGCCTTATATTTAGGGAGAGATTAAATAAAATCTTATCAGTTTTGATTTCAAATTTTGAATTCCTTTTAATTGATTAAAACCTGAAATTCAAATTAGGTTTTAATTAATCCCATGGGCCCCACTAATTAATCAAATCCCCTTCTCTCCCTCCCTTGCTTGGCCGGCCATCCATCTCTCTTATTCTCTCTCTACTTGCCACATAAGCAACCACTAATTCCCCTCTTAATTCTCCCCTAATACCCGCCCCTCCTAATTCAAATTTTGGGAGGTTTCCATTGCAATTAATCTCCCTCCAACCAAAGGAAAATCTCAAATTCAAATTCAGATTTTCCTCTTGTTCTTCTCTAGCTCTCGGCCCAACCCACTTTCCCTTGTCATCTCCCCGCCCTTCCTCAATGTTGAATGGCGGATCCGGAGCTTGAGTGGGGATTAGTATTCCACGCCGACGGGAGCATTGATATCCTACGCTCTCCTTGCTTCGATGTAGGATTTGAAGACGACGCCACAATCGAAGAGTACTTGGAGCGAGTCGTCCCGATCCTCGCAAGTATTTTCGACCGACAATTTCGTGGTTACACTTGGACGATCATTGGACGCCATCCGCCACCACCTTCTCCGGTGAATACCTCTCCGGTAACAAAGTCTTTCGTCGCCTTCATCGTAGTGGTGCTCCTCATCCTCGCATGGTTCTTTCTTCTCCGCTAAAGCCCAAGAGTGAACGAGAGAGAAAGAGAGGGTACTCAAGGTGAACTTCTTTATTATTAATTGTGGATTTTGTTATGAGCAATTAAGTATATCTTTTTGTTTTGGAAGTGTTATGAATTGTTTGGTTATCTCAAAACAAATCTTCGCCTAAGCAAGTCAATTACCTAGAACAAATTAATCCTTCATTTTATTGGTAATAAAATTTGTTTTGACAACGCTTGAATAATTCTCATTTTAATTCCCAATCGCAATTCTTACATTGATTTACATCAAAGAGCTATTTCAATTATTTATCTTCTCTTTCTGTAGCCTTAAGCCTATCTAGGATTTGCTTTTCCTCTTCTCCATTTCTTCATTGTTGTTTGACTTTATTTGCTTCAGGTGAGAATCTGAGATAGAGTTTTGAAAGAGTCGTTAAAAGCTTCTTCACCTCCTTCAACGATGCTCCCTTCCTGTCAGATCAGAAATCACGACGGTTCGACGATTATCAACAACGGGAGCTCACTACAAAGATAACCATCTTTCTCCCCGTTCACGCACTTCTTCAACCAAAATTACGTAAATCCACCAAAGTACAAGATTTTTAAATCCGGAATTTACATCAAAAAGTGAAAAAAGGATAATTTAACTTGCCGTGAGATTTGAGAAGACGTTTTTTGTGTTCGGCAAGATTTAACTCAAATCCTATATCCAAACAGCCCCTAATTCATGCCGGGAATTGGTAGTCTTACTGGCTGACGGAGGACAACAGAGAGTTTGAACAACAGAATAAAAAAACTTGGGGCTTGCTCTGTAGAGCGGAATTATCACGAGATCCATTGTCGAAGCTCTGCAAAATGAGTGCCACCTGATTCTACCATTCAACGCTTATGTTAAAGCCCAAGAGAGTAAGCGCAAATAGAGAAGAGAATGAACGAAGCTTTTCCCTTTTCATATAGGAAGAAAAAGTTGGTAGAGAAATAACTTTTCCTATTCCTACCCCAAACATAAGGTACTTATAGATGAACAATAAAGAATATTATTGCTACTTTCAAACTTTTTTTTTTTTTTTTGGATTTAATCATAAGATCAAATACCTTTAGCCAAGAATAATTCTAGCCCTTGGGTGTACTTCCTGGTACCCATACACAAGCCGACGACTCTTTTGTCCTTTTAGTAAAGACTAGGCCAGTGAAATATTTTTTTGCATGCCAAAGGCCCACCGTCATATCTTAATGAGGCCAACCTGCCTTTGGTTAGCTTAACAAAATATTATTAAAATAGATTATGATCTCTTTCACATGTAATTATAAGTCTGGCCAAAATTATAAGTCTGGCCAAAATGATGTTTCTCTCCAAATGTAAGGAAATTTAATTGTCAGAAAATTTCATTGCTAATTTGAAGTTAACAATGTCGAGATGCCAGTTTGAAAGCAATGATGTCAAGGTCTAATTTCATGAATGCTAATAAGAAAATAATGGTTGATTCATCCTTAGTGATGTTGAGATCTTGTTAAATTAATGTACCCCAATTTTTAATGATCCCAATGCTAGTAAGTTCCATTCTTGAGAGATAAAAGGCTTGATGACATTGAGCTTATTAATGTACAAGGTATTATAAGCCTCTAGAGTAAAATAAGCTTAAAAAGTCAAATTTCAATAAAGATTGGACAATATAAAAGTGCTAACGATGCCATATTTTGATAATATTTAAAAAAAACAGTAACATCGCCAATAACATGCTTCGATAATCCCTAAATAAAAAAAAAGTCAACTAATGTTGGGTTATGGTACCAAATGAATATAAAAACATCAGTTTATTTTCCTAGTGATGTCGGGCTTCCAATCAAGAATTAATGATGCTGGAAGTGGAAACTCATTTTGTTTGAATAGAATTAAACTTCAGTTAATGGCTAGAACTCTTTTACATAAACTGGCTGATCTCCATTAGATAATGATGCCAAGACACTTTAGAGTAAAGCAAGATTAATGAAGTTCAAAAATATTTATTGAAAATGGTAAACACTAATGATGTTGGGCAACTATAATTTTTTGACAGAATAGTACAGATGCAGGTGACCATGATAAGGATTAAATTGAATAATGTTAAATGAATAGAATAATGCTACTTCACTAAACTTTGATAGTAATTAAACAGTTCAGTGCTAATGCCGCTATAATCTTTTGATGAAATAGAGCTCTTTTAATCATGCAAAACTTCACATGCAAGAATATAACATGGAATTCAGATCATTTGAGGGAAGAAATAATATTAATTCCAAATGTTGTTAGAACGTATCAGTTTCTAGTATTTTCTTGGATTGAAGAATATAATGTATTTTGAGCTCGTAATGAATATCCAATATTCTCACCAAGAAGCTCCCCCATTCAACCGCGAGGCCTCCCAACATGCTGTTGTAAAGGTCTTCTGATAGGTAGTGCTTGTATTCACAAGCAACCTATCCAAAATCGGCGAACCAACAGCAGCCAAATGGCTGTCCACAGCAGGAAAACAGCAGATTTCTGCTGTTTACAGCAGAAAAACAGCACTTGTTCGGGAAAATACGAGAGAAAACTCAAGAAAAGACTTGTATTCCACTTAAACGATGAATAAAAGAGCAAGATACAATTGATCCTCAATTCGAGAGGAGGATCGATCTCTCCCAAATCTCTAGACGCCGCTAGAGCCCAAAGAAATCCTAAATCTACGAGATCTCAAATTTCAGCCAAATTCAAGATGCCCAAACCCTAGGAAAAACATCTATTTAATGCATACAAATCAAAAGGAATTCCCTAAACAGTTCCTACATTCAAATTTCTCTCTGAAACCCCCCCAAAAATCCTTCCTAAAACGCTCTATATGAGCGGTCGGCCGCTCGTTTTGGCGGAAAACTCCGCCTGTTCTGCGATTCCAACCGTGAGCCGGTCCCGCCTGGACCGGCTGGACCGGTCCAGTGGACCGGCTGGACCGGTCCAGTGGACCGGCTGGACCGGTCCAGTGGACCGGCTGGACCGGTCCAGTGGACCGGCTGGACCGGTCCAGTGGACCGGCTGGACCGGTCCAGTGGACCGGCTGGACCGGTCCAGTGGACCGGCTGGACCGGTCCAGTGGACCGGTCTAACAGAA